>NW_007729787.1:0-221 GCF_000696425.1 Galeopterus variegatus | reverse complement strand
AGTGCCGCAGCCGCACCGGGAGACCGAGCAGCCCAAGGCAACAAAGGCCAGGAAAGACGGCAGCGGTGATGCAGAGACGGAGAGGAAGGCGCGGGACCGGCCCAGCTCTGGGAGCTTAGTGAGTGACCCCCAGCCCAGCCCCGCTTGGGGGGCAAAGGCATGCCTGGCCCCCACTTACCACACCAGGCTAGGCGCCTTCATCAGCACTGCCTCCATTTTCT
>NW_007729786.1:209233-221950 GCF_000696425.1 Galeopterus variegatus | reverse complement strand
GAGCATCAAATGTGGAGCCCTCCTAAACGTGGGAACCCATGCAACTTCGCAGGCCATACACTTAAAAGGCCAGCTCTGGTTTTGGAACTTAGAATGTAACAAAAGGCGTAGAACAAGATATCTCTTCAAAAAGTGGAATATTGTTGGGAAAATAGAATAGTTTGATCAGGGCCCTCACCTCAGGTCCAGTTGGGTGTGGTTCAGCACATCCATTGTAAGCAAATTGTGTCTGTGTGTGTGTGTGTGTGTGTGTGTGGTTCAGCACATCCATTATAAGCAAATTTTGTGTGTGTGTGTGTGTGTGTGTGTGTGTGTGTAGTTAGTGCACATGCGCCCCAATGTGTCTTTTTAGTTTTGTTGCTATTCTTATGTTCTTCAGGTAGAGGGAGAGAAGAGTTTTAGAGAAGCAGCAGGCAGGCGGGCTCTGCCTCGGGCATCTGCCCTACACAGCCATGCTTTCCAACCTATGGCTACAAGGACTGGTTTGCCAGTTACCTAGCTCATAGACCTGCATGTGGAGGGTCTGGTGACCCAGCCTGGCATGTGAGGGGTCTGGGGACCCAACCTGGTGTGTGAAGGTTTCGTGACCCAGTCTGGACAATGGGCGTTAGGGGTCTGTGAGTTCCAGACCCAGCCTTAGCTCGACAATCGGCCCAGTCGGCAGGATGACAGGCAGGTAACAGGGCCCGACAACTGGCATGGTCATGTAGCTAGACAACTGGTGTCACGAACAGAATTAAGAGCGCTACGATTGGCTATGTCGACAGGAATCTGACATTAGCCTGAGCAGTAGCATGGCAAATATCACTTCAAAATTGAATAATGTTTCACTCTTTCCCCACAGATTGAACTTGCTATTAAAAATACAAGATCATTTTTGATAACATATATGAATTGAATGTCTGCTTATGACTCTCCAGAAATTAAAAATACAATCCAGGACTTAAAACTGTAGGAATCTTTATTAATCATCTACCAAGCCCTTTATTTTGCAAATGAGAGATGGTTAAGTGACTGGCCTGACATCTCACATCTAGTACGACCCAGGATTGGAACCTAAGGCTCTGAAATTTCCCTTCCCAGACTTTCCACAACACTTATTTGCTTGACACACTCTCTGTAGATGTCTTCCTACTTTCACAGAACCCCTTATACATGCATTTGCACATCTTATTAAACGAAGGAAGGGCAGGAGCAAGGGAGGGAAGGAGAAAGGAAGACAGGAAGGAAAGAAGGAAGGAAGGAAGGGTAAGAAGGAGAAGAGGGAAGAAAGAAAAATATATCAAGCTTAAATTATTCTCCAGGACCTTAACCATACAGATTTGTTTATATGATTAAAAAAGCCTCCACATATGCCTATCTAAAACTCAATGTTTTGTTTTAAATGTGAGGACTNTTTGTAGCTACCTACTTCTACTATCCATTCTGTATTCCCTTCACCTTCAGTGAGCACCTCAGCTGGTCATGGTTCTTTACCTGGTGGAGTGACCCAAACCTTCATCCCTAAAGAGTCTGGGTGATTCATAGTCTTACCTAGATGGGATTGTTGTCATTTCCCATTGACCTTAACCCCAGGGTATGGTAATACTAAGAGACACCCTATGGGACTTCCTGTGTTACAGACATAATCTTTCTTACCTCCATTGTGAAGTAGTAATCCAAATTCCTCATGATAGTTCTGGGTCAAATCACCTGAGCCAACACCATAGCTGCTTTCTTAGCCTATAGACTCAGAGGCATGAGAAGCCCAAAATGGCCAGGTAGCATCCTTAAATTCTGGTTCAATGGGATCATTTTTGTGTTCTCTGGTGGAAGAATTTCTTCCTCTGGAACTAAGACTACTAGACAAGCAGAGAATAAAGTTATGGAGACAGGAAGCAAAAATTTTTCCAGTGGATCATTAGGGATAACAGTGAGTGGTGCCACTTTCATTTCCACCCCTTGATTCCTGTATCCATGAATCCTGGCTACGGGAGAAACAGTACCACATATTGGGTGCTGAGTTAGAGAATATACAGCCTTCTGGTGAACCTTGTCCCAGTCCTACAGGGCACTGGCACCTAGCTGGCACTGTAACTGTGACTTCAAAAGGCATTCCACCATTCAATCAGATCAGCTGTTTCAGGATGATGGGGAATGTGGTAAGACCCGTGAATTCCATAGCGTGAACCCATTGCTGCACTTATTTGTCCATGAAGTGAGTTCCTTGGTCAGAAGCAATGGATGGAATACCGTAACAGTGAATAAGGCATTTTGTGAGTCCATGGATGGTAGCTTCACGCCATAGGCTCTTTAGCCAAGCACATACACCAAATGTCTGAACTTGTGTCAATTTGGGTCCTCCGAGAAATAAATAAAAAGATGGGATTAGGCATGCAAGAGACACTAGCACAAATTCTTGTGAAGAATTAATAAAGGAGCAGAAGTAGGAAGGGAGCCTTCAGATTGTGAGGGAAGCCCAACACCTGTGAAAGGAGAGAGGGAATGAAGAGTTTGGTAAGAAGAGTCCCAGACCACAAGACAATTCTGAGAAATTCTTGGCCAAGTCAATGGGGCTCCCCAAGAAACATTGCTCATTAAAAGCCAATAATTGTTATTCCTGCACATGCACAACTGAATTTGATGTTATTCTTAATCTGTTGCTGAAGTCAAGTCATTAACTTTCAAAGACGTGGATTCAGATTCTGTCTTTAAAAGTAGTAAGAGTTATTTAGTAATCATACTCTATTTTACACTACTGTCTAAATGTTTTACAATTTATAAAACACTTGTACAGAAATCTTCGGTTCAATGGGATCATTTTTGTGTTCTCTGGTGGAAGCATTTCTTCCTCTGGAACTAAGACTACTAGACAAGCAGAGCATAAAGTTATGGAGACAGGAAGCAAAAATTTTTCCAGTGGATCATTAGGGATAACAGTGAGTGGTGCCACTTTCATTTCCACACCTTGATTCCTGTATCCATGAATCCTGGCTATGGGAGAAACAGTACCATATATTGGGTGCTGAGTTAGAGAATATACAGCCTTCTGGTGAACCTTGTCCCAGTCCTACAGGGCACTGGCACCTAGCTGGCACTGTAACTGTGACTTCAAAAGGCATTCCACCATTCAATCAGATCAGCTGTTTCAGGATGATGGGGAATGTGGTAAGACCCATGAATTCCATAGCGTGAACCTATTGCTGCACTTATTTGTCTGTGAAGTGCGTTCCTTGGTCAGAAGCAATGATGATGGAATACAGTAACAGTGAATAAGGCATTTTGTGAGTCCATGGATGGTAGCTTCATGCCATAGGCTCTTTAGCCAAGCACATACACCAAATGTCTGAACTTGTGTCAATTTGGGTCCTCCAAGAAATAAATAACAAGATGGGATTAGGCATGCAAGAGACACTAGCACAAATTCTTATGAAGAATTAATAAAGGAGCAGAAGTAGGAAGGGGGAGCCTTCAGATTGTGAGGGAAGCCCAACACCTGTGAAAGGAGAGAGGGAATGAAGAGTTTGGTAAGAGTCCCAGACGACAAGACAATTCTGAGAAATTCTTGGCCAGGTCAATGGGGCTCCCCAAGAAACATTGCTCATTAAAAGCCAATAATTGTTATTCCTGCACATGCACAACTGAATTTGATGTTATTCTTAATCTGTTGCTGAAGTCAAGTCATTAACTTTCAAAGACGTGGATTCAGATTCTGTCTTTAAAAGTAGTAAGAGTTATTTAGTAATCACACTCTATTTTACACTACTGTCTAAATGTTTTACAATTTATAAAACACTTGTACAGAAATCTTATGGCTTGAGCCTTATAATACTCAAGTGATACAGATATGACAGGAATTATTGCTACTTATTGACCTTAAAGGTAACAGATACTCTAAACCTAGGTTTTTTGCTCTAAATATATTTTTCTGGAGACTGGTGAGATGATAACAGCTCTAGGTATCATGAACAATTTATAAAGGGGGTAAGGGGAAAAGCAGACAAACTTCTTCTAGTGTGGATTCCTGGTACTTACATGGAAACACCAGGAAATTCAGGTGACATTATAGTATCTGGTTTTCAGCTCTGTTCCCAGGGGCAAGATCTGAAGCCTTTGAATACAGAAGCCTTTTTCCCATATGTCTGCATGGAGCACAGAAGATCCTACATAATGAGTATTTAAGAAAACATAGGGTTTTGGTTGTGTGTATGTGTGTGAACTTTCTGTGAGTTGCATCTTTGAGAATATAGAATAGCAAAGAAGTAGTGCAGACGTATCAGGGGACACTATAGTTCCTGGTGGGATATGTTAGAGGCAAAGCTTGGTAGTGGATGCCTTGCAGTGTCTTGGCTAGAAAGTAGTAGTACACCTCACACTAATGTACACATTCTTGAACGCATATAAGACAACACTTGTGAATTCCCTGATAAATATGATGAGATTTTCAGCAATCTTAATAAATCACCTTAGTTATACAGGTGTGAACTATGAGTCAGAGAAAGATGGGTGATAATGTGGATGAACTTTAGGATAAAGGTTTTGCATTGTCCAGTGTTGGCTTTTGGTGTGTAAGTCTTTTCTGGCACAGACTTGTCATTATACTTCTTAAACAGTCATAATCCTTATGCTGTCAGAGAATGCCCAAGAAGGACAAGAAAACTGAAAAAAGTGTGGACAGGTACATAACTGACAATAAGCTGATAATAATGATACTTTTTACCACCATTACACTTTGCATTTTCAAATTTCTACTATATCTTTATCCTTAGGCCTTATCCTCTGAAAAGCTCATGTCGACAAACACATATAGAAAAAAATAAATAATCTAATCAGTAATGGTAATAGTAATAGTCTAATCATCATTTCTTTAAAGTAGCAAATGCTTTTAACATAGTCTAAGTCAAGACCACAGAGAATATGAACTAATGGATTTCATAATGAGATAGAGAGAGAGAGAGAGAGAATGAGGATAAAGGGCTCAAATAAAATTCAAACAGACTTTAAAAACCCAATTTATTAAATTCTTAGTAAATGGTAGTTTTATTTTCAAGCCACGTAATCTTTTCTCCTAATAGCAAAGGTTTGCTGTGAGTTCCTACTTTGAAATAAGATCAAATGTTAGGTGGTAATCATTTTTATCATACTGGGTCCTATTTCAGTAATAGCATAATGCCTTAGATCTGGCAGTAATCTATAACTAGAACTTTTTCTTCACTATAGAAAGCAATATTTGGGCATAGTAGTGCCTAGATACGTTATTATGAATACATAGATGGTTGATAGATGGTAGATAGATAAGTAGATACATGGATAGATTGATAATGGATAGATGAATAGATAGAGATACTAATGCAATAGTACTAATGATAGGAATATACATATACATATATTTAAAACACATAAACACATATACTAGGCTGAACAAATGCCACACAGAATGTGAAACCTCTGATATAGCCAAAGCAGTACTATCCTTGGGGTGTAACAGATAAGATGTGAATTCCGGATTTGTAGTTTGTTAGGTATATTTTTTTAATCTATTACTCTCAGATCCTCAATCTCATCAATTGAGAAATGAGTGGAATGTTATATGCCATCTGGATTATTCTAAAGATCAATAAGACTAACACATTTAGAATTTATGCCTTATACTTCTATGAATTAAAAATACCTTGCACTTCTTATTTTTACTATATTTCAAAGAAAGAAAACAAACAAACAAAAAAAACCCCTCTCAAATATTAAAATTTATAAACCTGATAAAGAATATTAGGATTTTACTCGCGTATACTAGGCTGAACAAATGCCACACAGAATGTGAAACCTCTGATATAGCCAAAGCAGTACTATCCTTGCGGTGTAACAGATAAGATGTGAATTCCGGATTTGTAGTTTGTTAGGTATACTTTTTTAATCTATTACTCTCAGATCCTCAATCTCATCAATTGAGAAATGAGTGGAATGTTATATGCCATCTGGATTATTCTGAAGATCAATAAGACTAACACATTTAGAATTTATGCCTTATACTTCTATGGATTAAAAATACCTTGCACTTCTTATTTTTACTATATTTCAAAGAAAGAAAGAAAACAAACAAAAAAACCCCTCTCAAATATTAAAATTTATAAACCTGATAAAGAATATTAGGATTTTACTCCAAATTATTATAATTAAATTTGCTGCAATCTTAATTAATGCTTATTTCTTAATAAGTATGCATACCAAGATCACCAAAGTTAATAAATGCATTTTAATTGCTGAAGATGGTTTTATACATTTTTCTGACAGTAACCTGTAGTTATGCCAGAAAATTTCTTGTAGCATTAAAGTTTGGCATTTCACTATTAACATTTTTTGCTTTCCAAAAACCATCTGTATGGAGGAGACACTAGCTAATAAATTTGTAGAGCCACGGGTGAGGCGAGATCTCTACAGATATTTAGTGGCAAAAAATATCTTGATTACTTTGACAACATATTGGGCTCCATCTCGATAAGTGCATGTACAATGCATTATTTCTATTAGACATAACACAAGAAAGTTTTCTTTAGAAGAAAGCAGACGCTTGACTTCTAAATTCCGCTTGAACAGCATTGCAGCTTTGAGCATACTCAAACTAATAATGTACAAAGTGTCTCCTAGCTTCTTACAGAAAGTTCAGGTTGCAGAATTCCATACTACTTTAATCCACCGCTTAATCTTTTATCTTTTAGGTTTACCACTCTCCCACATTGCACCACACTTAATTTTAGTAATAACAATTCACCAAATTACAGATATTTTAATTTTTTGGTTTTCCACATTTATTTATCCTATATGCATTTATTAGGCTCCTACTATTTACCAAGCATGGTGTTCAATCTAAAGAGTTTTAAGACATGGTTTCTTTTGTAAGACTTTTACCATGCAATAAGGAAAATACAAACATAAATCTCAAATACAGTGCAAAGTGGTAAGAGCCCCAAATAACTTACAGACAAGATATAATGGTAACTTAGAAAAAAAAGAGGTTATTTGGAAATAGAAAGGTGGGAGAATGCTTGTTTGAATGGAAATAATGTCCAGAGAAGTTTTCATGAAGAAATTGGCATTGGAATTAAAGAATGTGAAAGAAGAATGGTATGGAACTTAATAAGAAAGAGTAAAAGAGCATTCTAGTTAGGAAGAAGAGCAGGAACAAAAGCACTGATTTATTTGGGAAAGCCCAGCATCAGAATGTGCTCCTATGCATGTGAAGAGGGAGTTGAGGAAGATTAGCAAGGAAAGGGGAACTGGGAGGTAGAATGAGTCATCCATTGTTCATTACAGGCCCTGATAGCACTTCCTGCACTAATAGATCATTTTAATTTGTGAGTGCACAGGTATTTTTCACTAAACTATGAGCTCCTCAAGAGAAGGAACTGTGAGTTGTAATTGTGTGTGTTCATTTTTTGTCTGGCACCTGGTCGGTTATGGGATCTGAACCCTTGACCTTGGTGTCATATGTAATCGTTTTTTAAACCTGGCATTTGATTGAGTGTGTAGCAGATAATTATATTTAATAAATCTGTGTTGAATGAAAATTAATGAAAAATATTTAATGATGCATGGATAATCTTGAATATCAGGCTCAAGACTTTGTACTTTATCATTATGACTATTTTTTCCCCGTTATGCATCAGGTCAATAGTGAATAAAGATCGTTCATATAACGGTTACTTAAAAATGAATCTCCAAAATTATAGGTACCTCTAACCATAGAAACAAAGAGAAATGATTTACTTTAATTCTAAGTGTTTCATAGCATATATTAAATTGCTAGTAAGAACCAAATTCAATAATTATTTAAGTCTAGAAAATGCATTTAAGAATAAAAATGGCATGCTTTCTCATACGATTGTATATTTTAAAAATAATTATAACCTTAACTACTATTTCATTTAAAATGCAATATTATTTTTCTAATCTTAAATTGTTATATAGAATAAAATAAAATATTCCATAAGTTCAATCCTCTGAGAAAACCAGTTAATATTTTGATGAAGATTTTTTAATGCTTCATTTTCAATTCCTTAATCCATAAATCACAAACTTAAACTTGTTAGCATATTTTATTATGGTTGCAAAGAAGGAGTGAATGGTACATTATATCTTAATTTATATCCCATTTTGAAAATAACTCAATAGTAAATATTGCGTTCTTCTAAGGAGCTGCTATAATTACTCCTCGCTTTAAAAAAAATGCAGCATATTATTTTTCCACTTTCTCCTGGCTATTAGAAAGCTTATAAATAAATGTGATGCCCTAATCATAGTAAAATCCTCTTCTGTTCATTCAGATTTTTCTCTTTCATTATTTTTTGAAATCCTAATGCTTCTTTTAAAGACAAAGGGGGAAAAAAGAGTATTCCTGCAATAACACTGCAAAAGTATCTATTCAATTCTAAATTTAGAAGTGAAAACAGAATCTTCAAGTGTTTGCGATGTTCAGCTATTTTATTTGATGTAAACTTAATGTGTTTAAAGAAACTCCTCTGCTTATAACACAATATTTCAATTGAAAGAATGAGTCTCAAGGACAAATTTTCATCTTTTAAGGTGTTTATACGAATAAAGTGTAAATAGTAAATACTGGATTTTTTTTCTGCCTCTGAATTGACTTTATTTAGCTAGTTGTTAATGTTTATAAAACTGCTAAATTTATTATTTACTAAGCAATATAGTTTAAATTTCAGACTTCAAGAGGCTCTTGGCTTTTTGTGGATAGTCAATTGAAAGGGGAAATAATTATACAACTGTGGAGTACAATTTCCTACAGGGCCAGAAAAAGGACACAAGGTATTTGGATGTATTAAGTCAATTCTGTTAGCTTCAGTCAGAAAGCTCAATGCTCAGTGCAATAAGTGTAATAAAAAAGAACAGATATATCTGTTTTTAACTCAAAACTGAAGAGAAAATGAAGAGAAACATATATCAATAATTATGATTAATTAATCATATGAATAAGAAAGTTTTTATTAGAGGAAGCCACGTCTGAGTTAATTCTCAAACAAAAAGGAGAAATGAACCACTTAAAATAGGGAAGGACATTCCAGAGAGATCAGGCAACCATAATAAAATGTACCGTTTGGAACATTCTTTTAATTGCCAAATAAGCAGAAACTGTTTTTCACAAGTTTCAAAAGATTTTTATTCCCTTAAGCAACTTATATTTCATGTGTTTTCTTATTTTTTTAGGACTAACAAATGTTTCAAATTGAAATTTTTGGTAGTGTGAGTTCCACAAAAAGTAAGAGAGCACTTAAATTGAAAATAGAAGCCATGAGTTCTAATTCCAGCTCTGCCCCTAATGGCATAAACTTCAGCAAAATTAGATGTAGACTAAGTTTCTAAATTATTTCTAACAATTAATTTATAAGAAAAATACATGGTCATTCAAATACTAGAAAAATACATATTTACGTTTTCCTGTACAGGTCAGACAATTTCAGGGTAAAAAGTACACCCTATGCACTATGATTATGTTGGAATTATATTATTTGGGGCAATATAGGCAAAAATGTGAGTGTGGAATTTGGTCTGAATGATGGAACCCACCTCCACATATCATCACATCAGGGATTAGGCTTCAACACAGCATTCAGTTTTTAGCAGTGGGGCCACTGACCCATTTGGACAGAATAAACTGTCTCCTCTTTGGGCAGAAATACTCTATTATTTTTGCTGGTCTCACTAACAGTCCTCAAGAAGCAGAGCAGAAAGAATAATTTGTGCCATCCTCTTTTATCACAGAAGTATTTCAAGTTTTTGAGATTATTCAGTAAAGCCCAATTCGTATGCCCTCTTTCCCCTATAAGTGATTTCTCCATACTTTCTTCAGGAATCAGAATTGTAAACTTTATTCTCTACCATTTCACCTGAAAGACTTTTGTGCAGTTTGTATTCGTAATCTCTTTAATGTTATGTCTAATTTCTTGCTTACTAAACATGACCTTCATTTTCCAAAGCTCACTTTTAATTAAAATCTCTAGTTTTCATAGTTGAGATCCACTATCAATTATGTTAAATCATGATTATTATTCACAAATGAAAATCCATCCCAGAAGTAAACAACCATCTAAAAAGGAGCTGATAAAGCTAATGAAATTTTTGGAAATCCATACATGATTTCTACAGTTCTGTGTGTTGGTCCAAATTTCAGTTTTCTTTATCATTGTCCTCAATGGATGCAAATGTGAATTTAAGGATTTAATAATATTTTCCATCCTTAAATATGTATTTATTTCCTTGTTTGCCTACTTTGCGGATATCTCTTAAACACCAGAAAATAATTTCAAATGGAAATTTAAAATTTTCAGGAAAACACTGATAAATAACATTATCAATACACAAGAGAATCTATAAACAAGATTTACTAAATGTCTCTCAAAGCCTCCCCACTTCGAAGGACTCTCCTTTATATCAGGGATAAATGATGAATCTGATGCTTTCATTTTCAGTCATTTGCAATTATAATTTTTTAAATTAGCCTTTTTGTAAATATTAACATTTGCCACACACAATAACTAGAGGGTTGTAGTGCATGGCAAAGAGAGCCAGATATTGAAGAGGAAAAAAAAAAAAAAGTGGGTCAGAGATTGTTGTTTTGAATGACAGTGAGCACCAAGACTTTTTATTTTATAGATAATAAAAGAGGAAAAAAAAAAAAAGGGGGTCAGAGATTGTTGTTTTGAATGACAGTGAGCACCAAGACTTTTTATTTTATAGATAATACACAACAACAAAGATACTGAAATCACCCTGATAACGACAAAATTTGAGGCATGGAAAAAGTCTGAAATTCAATTGCCAAAATTTTCAATGATTATGGATGAATGAGAGCAACTTTTGGCATGAGGCAACTATAACAAAGAGGCGTAAGTAGTAAGTAGTACGACTATAAGAAAAAGTCATGAGCATTAATGAAGGATAGTCTGGACTCCTGGTTTTAGACCTCACTTGTGAAAAGCAAGTAATGTGTCTCTCCTGTGCTTGCAACAAGAAAAAACTTAACAAATTAAAAATATATGACTTTTCTTGAACCATTAGACAGCTAAGGTCACAGGACAAACTACCACCCTAATATCTGGAGAGGTAAGCATGTGCACGAAGAATTACAGCCAAGCTCTGATTATTGTCACAGAGGTCACTGGAGTAGTAAACTGTTAGAAATACTTAAATGGTAATTTTGAATGATTGATGAAGGCTGAGTGCAGAATAGCATGAGATTAAAAAGTATTGTGGGTTTTATCCTCAGGCATTCCACCAGGTTTTCAAGATAAAAGTCCAAGAAAGAGCCTTTCATGGCTCTGATAAGAAAAGAAATTATTATGATATACACCCAAATCCTTCTCTGTGACAAAGGCCTACTCTTACTACATCAACAGGCACCAGTATAATAACAGTGAATTACAGCTAACAAAACTATGTGGCACAAAACTTCGGGAACTCCAAAGTCAACATAAGAGGCAAAACACAAGGACACTAGAGGAATTTGAAGCCTTAGGTACCTACAGATACAGCAAGTATTTAGCATAACCAAATTCCTAGCGTGATTTACATAAATCTTCACATTAAAGGCCAATATACCTCAGTTACTAATAATCAATACAATCTGTCTGGCTTTCAACAAAAAATTACAAGCCACCTGGAAAGGCCAATAAAAACATTCTGAAGATACAAAGCAAGCATCAGAGCCAACATCAGATATCAGAGGTGTTAGACAGGGAATTTAAGATAACTGTGATTAACATGTGAAGATATCTAACAGAAAAGTAGACACCATAAAAGAATACATAAGAAATGTAAGCAGTTTGGGCCGGCCCGGTGGCGCACTCGGTAGAGTGCGGCGCTTGGGAGTGCGGCGGCGCTTGGGAGTGCGGCGGCGCTCCCGCCAAGGGTTCGGATCCCATATAGAGACTGGTCTGCTCACTGGTTGAGCGTGGTGCGGGCGCGACACCGAGGGTTGCGATCCCGTTGCTGGTCAGGAAAAAAGACAAAAAGGTAAAAAAAGAAAAAGAAAAAGAAAAAGAAATGTAAGCAGTTTAAGCCTAAATCAACCGAGAAAAGAGATAATAATCAGAAGCAAAGAAGTAATAAAAATTAGAGTGAAAATTGATAAAATTAAAAATATAAAAGCAAAAGAAATTAAGAAAGCCAAAACCAATTCTTTGAAAAATAAATATAACTGGGAAATCTCTAGCTAACCAAACCAGAGAAGAGAGGAGACACACATTAGCCAATATGAAAAGATGGGAAGACAATCCTTCTTTATGGATTGGAAGAATCAATGAGGTGAAAATTTCCATACTACACAAAGCAATCTACACATTTCAATACAATGCCAGTCAAAATAGCAATGACATTCTTCATAGAAATAGAAAAAAAAAAAATTCCTAATGTTCATATGGAACAAAAGACCCCAAATAGCCAAAGCAATCCTGAGCAAAAATTAAATAAAACAGAAGGCATTATGTGGACTGACTTCAAATTATATTACAAAGCTATGGTAACATTTTGGTACTGTCATAAAAATAGACACATGGACCAATGGAACAGAATTCAGAACCCAGAAATCAACCCAGGAGTTTACAGCCAATTGGTCTTTGACAAAGGCACCAAGAACGTACATTGCAGAAAAAACAGCTTCTTCAGTAAATGGTGCTGGGAAAACTTGATATCCACATGTAGAAGAATGAAACTAGACCCATACCTTTT
>NW_007729786.1:186375-208719 GCF_000696425.1 Galeopterus variegatus | reverse complement strand
TGTAGAAGAATGAAACTAGACCCATACCTTTTGCCATATACCAAAATCAACTCAAAATGGATTAAAGACTTAAATATAAGACCTGCAACTATAAAACTCCTAGAAGAAAACATATGGGAAACACTTCAGGATGTAGGACTGGGCAAGGACCTTATGAACAAGAACCCCAAACCACAGGCAAAAAAAGAAGAAAAATGAAAAACAAATGGGATTATATCAAACTAAAAACCTTCTGCACAGCGAAGGAAACAATCAACAGAGTGAAAAGACAACATACTGAATGGGAGAAAATATTTGCAAACCATACATCTGACAAGAGATTCTAGAATATATAAGGAACTCACACAACTACACAGTTAAAAAAACAAATAGTTGGCAAAAATTTTTGCCCACTCTGTAGATTGTCTTTTCACTCTGTTGATTGTTTCCTTTGCTCTGCAGAAACTTTTTAGTTCAACACAGTCCCATTTGTTTATTTTTTCTTTTACTGCTTGTGCTTTCAGACTCACGTTTATAAAGCCTGTGCCCTGACCTAACTGCTGAAGTGTTTCACGTATATTTTCCCTTAGTAATTCTACAGTTTCAGGTCTTATACCTAGGTCTTCAATTCATTTTGAATTGATTTTAGTGTATGGTGAGAGGTGCATAACTAGTTTCCAGAATATACATAGAACTCAAGCAATTATACAGTAAAAAAACAAATGACCCAACTAAAAAAAATGGGCAAAGGAGCTGAATAGACATTTTTCAAAGGACAACATACAAATGGCCCATAGATACATGAAAAAATGCTCAACATCACTAGTCATCAGGGAAATGCAAATTAAAGCCACATTGAGATATCACCTCACCACAGTTAGACTGGCTATAATCAAAAAGATGGTGAATAACAAATGCTGGCGAGGGTGTGGAGAGAAGGGAACACTACTGCACTGTTGGTGGGAATGGAAATTAGTATAATCAGTATGGAAAACAGTATGGAGGTTTCCCAAACAACTACAGATAGATCTTCCATACGATCCAGCAATCCCACTACTGGGTATATATCCAGAGGAATGGAAATCATCATGTCAAAGAGATACCTGCACTCCCATGTTTATTGCAGCTCTGTTTACAATGGCCAAGATATGGAACCAAGGTAAATGTCCATCGATGGATGACTGGATAAGGAAACTGTGTTATATATACACCATGGAATACTACTCTGCCATAAAAAAGAATAAAATACTCCCATTTGCAACAACATAGATGAACCTGGAGAAACTCATGCTGAGTGAAATAAGCAAAGCACAGTGGGATAAATACCACATGTGCTCACTCATATGTGGGAGCTAAGAGAGAAAGGAAGGAAGGAAAGAACGACTATAGTAGTGCCATGGACTTACAGAGGGAGGGAACATTCTTAGGGCTACATAGTGGAGAGGGGGGGAGAAGGGGAGGGGAGGGAAGTTGAGGGATAATTGGGGGGGACAAGGGGTACAAAACTAATCTCTGGTAATGGATATGCCCCCAGTATGAATCTGGCCCTCACATCCTGGGCAGGAGGAGTGACAATTAGCTTTGTATCTTATGAATATTCTTAATTTTTAAAAAAAGCCTACAGTAAAAAAAAGGGGGGGGCAATAATAGTAGCTACCTCATTTTGTGAAAATTAAACATGTTAATTTCTGTTCAGTGTTTAGAACAGTGTCTGGGAAAAGCCTACAGTAAAAAAAAGGGGGGGGGGCAATAATAGTATCTACCTCATTTTGTGAAAATTAAACATGTTAATTTCTGTTCAGTGTTTAGAACAGTGTCTGGCATATCAACATATGTTAACTACTACTGCTTTAGATGTATGTTTTTCATAATGTTCCAAAGTTGTAACTTGCATCAGCTGGTACTCATATTACAGGTGTATAGCCTAGGTTACTTGTATTAACTTTTTTTTTTTTTGATCAAGGGAATTCTTTTTTATCCCTCTCCATAAATTCTCTTGAAAGCCTCAATATTCAAATAAAGAAAAGTGCTGAAAAGTTAAAATAAAATAAATAAAATAAAATATAATTTTAAAATGGGCAAAGGAGCTGAATAGATAATTTTAAAAGGAAGACATACAAATGGCCAACAGGTACATGAAAAAATGCTCAACATCACTAATCGTCAGGGAAATGCAAATCAAAATCACATTGAGATATCACCTTACCCCAACTAGACTGGCTAATATGAAAAAGACCAAGAATAACAAATGCTGGTGAGAATGTGGAGAAAAGGGAATGCTTCTGCACTGTTTTGGGGAATGTAAATTAGTACAATCACTATGGAAAACAGTATGGAGGTTTCTCAAACAACTTCAGATAGAACTTCTGTATGATCTAGTCATTCCACCTCTGGTTATATACCCAAAGGAATGGAAAGCATCATGTTGAAGGGATACCTGCACTCCCATGTTCATCACAGCTCTATTTGCAATAACCAAGATATGGAACCAACCTAAATGTCCATCAGTGGATGAATATATAAGGAAAATGTGACATATATATGCAGTGGAATACTACTCAGCCATAAAAAAGAATTAAATTCTGCCATTTGCAGCAACATGGATGAGCTTGGAGAAAATTATATTAAGTGAAATGCTAGGCACAGAGAGAGAAATATTGTATGTCCTCACTCATAAGTGGGACCTAAAAAAGTAAAAGTAAAAAAAAATGAAAGAAAGAGAAAAAAAGAACAAAAGAAACAACAATCACAATAACACATTGAACTTTCAGAAGCAGAGAACAGAACAGTGGTTACTACAGGTGGGAAATGGGCAGAGGAGTTAGGAAGAAATTGGTTAATGAACACAAAAAATGATTACATTCTATAATGATGAATATACTAATTATCCTGATTTGATCATCACATATTGTACACAAGAACTGATGGTCAACTCTATTCCACAAATATGTGTAATCAATTGTTTCAATAAAAAATAATTAATTAATTAAGATATAATGGGACCTCTTTTGGAGAGCATACTATGGAACTAATATTTGACAGAAAACTTGTCAAGTTCCTAAAAATTATTTATAGGTTCTTTTTCAAAACTTTATTTCCTCATGACACTTACTGGACCCTAGTTTATTTCATTTTATCTCTCCCTACACATCCCAATGTTTCTTTCCTTAGTTCCTCATTTATATCCCCAAGTGCAGAATCTCAGAACTGAATATTCCAGATTGACTCAGAGGTCACTGGCCAGAAAATAGATTGACAGCTTTGGTCTCTCATGTTCAGTCTGGCCTAACAAATTGTGACATAAAATGAACTGGGTCACACAGTTAAGAATGTGACTTTTTAGAGTATCCTTGATGTGAACAATAATTTTACTTAAAAGGGATTGTTAAATGAGGGTCTTATGAATTTCCAACAATTAAACTAGATAACAAAATGTAATTTAATAGTAAAAAGGACTAAGCACTACAAAATATTTTTTGACTATTGCTGGCACTTATTCAGCACCTGAAAACCCACAAATATTTCTAAAAGTCAGTGGAGCTTTCCATGTCTTTTCAGATTAAACATGGTCTAAGGATTTGCTTGTTCATTTATTCACTATAAAAAGAAAATGTGAATCCCTTCATTTTTATCTTCATAATAACAAAAAGTACTTGAGATTACCAACAAAAAAAATGAAGTAAGAATGTCTAATAACATTGGAAAATCATAGTCAATCATCAAGAGGTAACAGCCTCACGGTGAACTCTCACAACTATTTGCTGAACTCCAGACAATAAGTATGGGGAAAACTGCTCAGAAATATTTAACAATAATTTATTTTGGTGTGTGGAAATAAATAAAAACCACCCAAATTAATACAAGCACAGGCTACTTACTCAGAATTTGCTACAGCAAGGGAGTTGGCTACCTTCTCTCATGCTCTGGCAGAGACTCGAAAACAGGCAAAAGAATGAAGAGCTTTATAGTGGAAAAAAAGGAAGACTTCAGGTATGCCTGATTGGAGGCTGCTGGCACAGGAAAGCTGCTGATGAGGGTAGGATGAGTGGGTATCCTATGTGACTGCTTAGGAGAGGATATTTTGCTTTCTCTGGATGGTCTCAAGTTGGAAAATGAAGTAAATTTTAGGAAAGTTGTCAGTTATTAAGTCCTTACTATTTGGGGCCCATTGCAACATGGGTTGTTATTTGACTTCCTAGACTCGTTGCTACAGATTCTGAAACATAATTCTGTTTTTATGTATGGTCTGGCTGTTGTTCACTTGCATACAGTCTCTGAGGTGTATACAGGCCCAGTCCCCTCCATCCAACTTTGGACAAATCTGAAAGGCTTTCCAACTCTAAGTCTTCTCTGAGGGTCAGTTGAGGCCTTCAGTGGAATTTTCCATCTTTCCAATTGTGCTTTTTTCCCATTCCTCTCATAGGTGCTGATGTCAAGAGCACTCCATAATGAAATCCTGCTCTCCAATCTTCATTTTAGAATCTGTTACCTAGGGAACCCAACCTACAACTAACCAAAAAGGCTTCAACTGCACAGGCCCTGTTGCCTGCTCCAAAAGCTGAAGAGCTCAATATATCAGCATAGCACTAGTCTACGTGTTAGCACACTCATGTACTAAGGCATATCAGTACCCAAGGTGTGTTCTACATAACCTTAGCAAGAAACTACAAAATCCATCATGAACATAGAGAGAAAATATTTTAATAAAATATTAGCAATATAAAATCCAACACTTGTGTTAGCACACTCATGTACTAAGGCATATCAGTACCCAAGGTGTGTTCTACATAACCTTAGCAAGAAACTACAAAGTCCATCATGAACATAGAGAGAAAATATTTTAATAAAATATTAGCAATATAAAATCCAACACTATAATAAAAAGATAATACATCATAGCCAGGTGGATTTTATCCCAAGAGTTCAGATTCATTTTAACATTGGAATATTAATCTATATAGTTTTCCATATTAGGAGATTAAAAAAGGAGATCATTACGAACATCTCAATAGATGCAGAAAAACTGACCAAATTAACACTCATTTATTATTAAAAAACAATGAGAAAACAAGGCATAGAATAGAACTTCCTCAACCTTATAAGGATTATAAAAATATATAAGTAACATCATACTTCATGGTCAAAGGAAGAATGTTTTCTCACTAAGGTCAGAAACAAGGCAAGGATTTCTGCTCTTACTACTTGTGTTCAACTTTGTATTGGAGGTTCTACAAGTGCAATTAGGTAAGAAAAATAAATGAGACATCCAGATTGGAAAGAAAAAGTAAAACTATGTTTTCTTTTAATCACATATGATTGTTTATGTAGAAGTTTTAGGGTAACTGCAAAAAGCACATAAAAATAATAAGTGAGTTTGGCAAAGTCACAAAATATTGGTCAATATGAAATATTGATCAGTATTGGTCAAATGAATATTAAAAATCAATTATATTTCTAAACATCAGCCACAGCTAATAAAAACTCAAATTTAATAAATGTAATACCATATATAATAGCTTGAAAATATAAAATTCTTAGGAATAAAAAAAATACTTTTACACAGAGCTAAAACATTGCTGAGAAAAACTAAAGAAACCTAAGCAAATGAAGTAGTGTTTAACACTGTGAAGACTCAGTAATGTTAAAATGCAAGTTCTCCCCAAATTGATCTCTAGATTCAGTGTAATACAAATTAAATCCTGAGGTTTTGTTTAATATAAATTAACAAGGTGATCCTAAAATTTATAGAAAAATGCCAAGTAGTTAGAATAGGTGAAACAATGTTGCTTGCAAGTGAAAAAAAATGAAGAACAAACACTACTTGATTTTAAGACTTACTGTACAGCTACAGTAATTAAGACTGCTGTGGGTATAGTTCAACCTACTCGGAAGTAACTCAGGACAAACTCCTTTGAAATTACTAAGAGAAGAATAATTTTAAGTAGCAGTGAGCAACTGGATCCCTTGGTTTCATTTGTTATTCAAAGAGCCCAGAGAGAAATCAAAAAATCAAGAATGCGGAAATGCCATTAATTCAAGTTACATTTAGAAATTTATCAGAAGAATTATCATTCTATACAAGCCATTGTGAAAACACAGCACATGTATATTCACATAAATGAGCATCATTAATAAGAAGAATAAAGAATAACTGTCTAAATGTGAGGGAATGTTTTGGATTTTTTTAATATAAAAATGTAAGATATGCTTTGATCAAAGTTTTGCCACACTCACAGAAGATTGAGACTGCTACCGTTGATAATTGTTTCCAGGTAGTGATTATCTTGTCGGAGGTGGGGTTGTCTTTTTCCTAAGAATTGAATAGTAGACAAATACACTCAACAGAGGAAATAAGATAACACATAAGAGAACAGAGAAGGTGTTCTGCACCGCTGCGGGTCTGTAATCCTGCTTTTATTGTTATCGTTCTCAAGAGCATCCGTAGGAGTCCCTAGGAAAATCTTCATTGTGTAAGATCTGAACCCTCTAAGAAAATACAAGCCTTTAACAGGACTTTCCGTCTTTGAAAATCAGGCCTTAAATTATAAGCAAAATAATGCAACTTTTTATATTATAGTAGTTCAAATTGAGATGTAAATGCTGTGCTTTAATTGTAAGCATATAATAGGCTTTTAGTGATATAATTAGAAAGAAATAGGGGTTCACTCATATATGGAAAGCCAAAACTATAAATGCCTGTCCACTACTGATATAAAAGTCCAGGCTACAAAAATTAAACCATGTAAAGGGTGGGTCTTCTCTCTACGGCTGTAACTGTTCATGCACTTGAGGAGCTGAGAAAATTACTCTTCACAGAATTGTCTTTGAGCAATCCATCAAATTCCAGGGCCATGTCTCAGATATAATCTAACTTATTACATTTAAAGGTATTTACAGTTCTTGTTACCCAGGGAACTTCAGCCTTCCAAATTAGAACTTTTGCTCGCCATATTTTATCATTCAGAAGGTTTCTTAGAAACATAAGGATGAAGAGTTAGTCTCACCTAGGTAACCAATACCACATGCTTCCCATCTACCTTGGTTATGTAGATTCATTCACTAATTAAATCTCTTTGGCTAAGTGGAAAACTTAGATTCAGGCATATTTTTAGGTGATTTATTTCCTAGCTACCTTGTCATTTCTCCATGGTAATTATCATTCTAAAGTTTGGCACCATTGCCAAAGAGGTGGACAGGTTGAACAGAAGTAAGTGAAAGGAAAATCAATCACAGACCAATTCCCAATAAATAATCAAGACAAATTTCACTTATAAAATGAAAAATTTAGAGTAGATTCTATTAGAGTATAGGTTGTCTAAGAAACAGAGCTTTAATGGAGTTTAGAGTTCAGGGAATTTACTAGGGAGTGTCTTTTGTGTCAATACTAATGGAAGGGAAAGGAAGCAAATAGGATTAGGCAGAAGGTGCAGCTGAGAGGCACACGTGATTGCTTCACAGTAATCCACAGGGAATCTGGAGGTGAAATGGCCCACAGGAGTTGTCCCATGGTTGGCGGAAATGGACAGGTCATTATACCTCTAGTTTGTCAAGTCATTGGATGTTGGCAATGAACGGAAGGACATGTCTTCAACCAGGGCAGCAAATCCTGGAGGGGTTTAAAGCAGAAAGCTATTTATTTATAGCACTACCCAAAGTGGGGCAACAGGTAGTTTTGCAAAGTGGGATCAGGGTGGTGCATCTCCATGTCTACAGTAGATGGTTCCCAAGTAATTTTCCATGTCCATTTCTTTGCTTGTTAATAATGCAGCATTTCCTTTCCCTTATATTTGCAATCAATATCAGAGTTTCTCAAACTAAACCATAGGTTATATTTAACAACATTAAAAAATATTAGAGATATTTAGTGTTGATTTAAAGTATTACAATCATAATATCTATTACATATCTGCAAATTTAAGTCCCTTTAAACAAACATCTCATAAAATTATATAATGAATCAAGTTTAAAATACAAATACAAGCAAACAAGAAGTCCATAACTTCCAATATGACATTAATATCATGTGTTAGATAATGTTCTCTTGGTTTAATAGTCGAAAGATCAAAACAACAACAATAATAATAATAATGCAGAGAAAGCTAGTTATAAAAAGTAAACTTGGAAGATGGTATCATGTTTAAAATTAGTACAGAGCCATTCAGGTGGAGTATAGTATTGAACACTGTGTTAAGGGTGGCTGAGCTCTGCTTCTGGAAAGAAAAAGTTAAATAAAAGTAGATGCTGAGGCAACATAACATTATAAGCACTCACTACAGGCCGTAAGCTCAAAGTGCCCACATTTTCTGTTATCACAGTATTTCAAATTACCTAGTGATTTCTATTCTACAGGATATCATGGAAGTAAAATTACAGATGTAAAATATATGTTTTTACAATTAATGAAGGAAATAGTAATACATGTGATCCAATTAACAAAGAATCTTTCGCAAGAGACAGAATTAAAAATCTAATTTTATACATGAGAAAAAGTGATTCTTATTAAAGATAGTAACCTCGGTAGCAAGTAACAGAATGTTTTTTTTCAATTAATTTCTTTTTTACTTAAAAAAAGGTTTTTTTTTAATTGAAACACATTGCTCGTACGTATTTATGGGGTACAGAGTTGTATTTCAATAAGTGTATACAATGTATGTTGATCTATTCAGGGTATTAGTCTATTCATCATTGTACAACTTAATCACTTCTTTGTGATGTGCACATTTGATCTCCTCTCTTCTAGTCATTTGGTTACATGCAGTAAAGCATTATTGATTATAGATTTCTGGGCCAACTGTACACCAGTAGGGTTTGTTTTTCCTATCTTACCATACTTTTGAGTCCTGTAATCAGCCTTTCACTATCCCTCCTCCCCTCCCATTTCCTATCTCTATTAACCATGATTATTCTCTCTTCTTTTAACAGTTCAACCTGTTATAATTATTTATTTATTTTTGTTTGTTTGTTTGCTCATTTTGCTTTGTTCTCTCTCTTTAGCTCCCACATGTGGTATTTCTCTTTCTGTGCCTGGCTTATTTCACTTAACATAATTTTCTACAAACTCATCCATGTTGCTACAAATGGCAGAATTGCATTCCTTTTATGGCTGCATAGTATTAATTGTGTATATGTACAACATTTTCTTTATCCAGTCATCTGTCATTGGACATTTAGGTGCAAACATCCCCTCAACATGATACTTTCTATTCCTTTGGGTATATGCCCAGTAGTGGGATTGCTGGGCCATGTGGTAATTCTATCTGTAGTTGTTTGAGAAACCACCATACTGTTTTCCATAATGGTTGTACCAATTTACAGTCCCACCAACAATGTATAAGGGTTGACCTTTCCCCACATCCTTGCCAGCATTTATTATTCTGTCTTTTTTTATAACAGGCAATCTAACTGAAATCAGGAGGTATCTCAATTTGGTTTTGATTTGCCTTATCCTGATGATTAGAGACATTGAGAATTTTTTCATATACCTGTTGGCCATTTGTATGTCTTCTTTTGAGAAATGTCTATTGAGCTCCCTTGCCCAATTTTTATTGAGTTATTTGGTTTTTTTGTTTGTTTGTTTTTTGTCTTCTAACTCTGGTTGTCTCTTTGCTCTGTTGTTTCTTTTGCTGTGCAGAAACTTTTTAGTTTGATGTAATCCCATTTGTTTATTTTTACTTTTGTTGCCTGTGTTTTTGAGGTCTTATTCATAAAATATTTGACTAGTCTTATGTTGTGGAACATTTCCCCTGTGTTTTCTTCTAGAAGTTTTATAGTTTCAGGTTGTAGGTTCAAGTCATCAATCCTTTTTGCATTGTTTTGTTTATGGGGAGAGATGGAGTCTAGTTTCATTCTTCTACACATGGATATCCAGTTTTTCTAGCACCATTTATTGAAGAGGTTGGCCTTTCCCCAACGTATGTTTTTATAGACTTTATCAAAGATCAAGTGGCCATAAGTACATGGGTTTTCTATTCTGTTCCATTGATCCAAGTTCCTGTTTTTATGCCAGTATCATGCTATTTTGGTTACTGTATCCTTGTAGTGTAATTTGAAGTCAGGTAGTATAATGCTTCCCACTTTATTCTTTTTACGCATTATCACTTTGGCTATTCAAGGTTTTTTGTTGTTCCCTAGGAATGTTAGGATTGCTTTATCTGTTTGTGTAAGGAATATCATTACTATTTTGATAGGGATTGCACTGAATCTGTAGATTGCTTTGAGTAATATGGACATTTTCACAAAATTAATTCTACCAATCCATGAGCATGAAAAGTCTTTTCACATTTTTGAGTTCTCTTTAATTTCTTTTGTCAGTTTTTTGTAGTGCTCATGTAGAGATCTTTCACCTCCTTGGTTAAATTTATTCCCAGGTATTTTAGTTTTTTGGTAGCTAATTTTAATGAGCTTGCTTTCTGGATTTCTTTTTCTGCTAGTTCATTGTTCGTGTATAGAAACACTACTGACTTCTATATACTGATTTTATATCCTGCAACTTCACTGAATTTGTTTATCAGTTCTAACAGTTTTTTGGTGGCATCTTTAGGCTTTTGTATACATAAGATCATGTCACCTGCAAACAGGGACAATGTGATTTCATCTTTTCTAATTTGCATGCCCTTTATTCCTTTTTCTTGCCTAATTACTCTGGATAGAACTTCTTGTACTATGTTATGATGAGATTGGGCATCCTGGTCTTTTTCCTGTTCTTAGAGTAGAAGCTTTCAGCTTTTCCCTGTTCAGGATGATATGAGCTGTGGGTTTGTCACATATGGCTTTTACTGTGTTGAGATACTTTCCTTCTATGCCTAATTTGTTGATAGTTTTTGTCATAAGGGATATTGAATTTTATCAAATGCTTTTTCTGCATTCTGCATTTATTGAGATGACTGTATGGTTTTTTATTTATTATTTTGTTGATGTGGAGCATTCCATTTATTCCTTTGCATATGTTCAATCATCTTTACATCACTGGGATGAATTTCACTTGATCATGATGTATAATCTTTTCGATTTGTTGTTGGATTCTGTTTGCTAGCACTTTGTTGAGAATTTTTGCATCTAAGTTCATCAAGGATATTGGCCTATAGTCTTCTTTTTGTTATGTCTTTGTCTGGTTTCAGTGTCAGGGTGTTGCTGGCCTCAAAGAATGAGTTTGGGAAAATACACTCTGCTTCAATTTTTTAGTGTAGTTTGAGAAGAATTGGCATTATATCTTCTTTAAATGTTTGGTAGAATTTAGCAGTGAAGCCATTCGGTCCTGGGCTTTCCTTTGTTGAGAGACTGTTCATTATTGATTCCATCTCATTACTCATTATTGGTTTGTTAATGTTTTCTATTTCTTCTTGGTTCTGTCTTGGTAGTGTCTATGCCCAGAAAATTATCTATTTCCTCTAGATTTTCAAATTTGTTGGCATACAGTTGTTCATAGTAGTCTCTAATGATTCTCTGTACTTCTCTGGTATCAGTAATGTCTCCTTTTTCATTTCTGATTTCTGGAATTTGGGTCTTTTCTTGAATAGCCTAGGTAATGGTTTGTCAATTTTATCTTCTCAAAAAATCAGTTTTTTGTTTCAGTTATCTTTTGTATCATTTTTTTGTTGTTGCCTCTATTTCATTTAGTTTTACTCTGATTGTTATTATTTTTTCCATCTACTAATTTTGGGGATGAACTATTCTTACTTCTCTAGTTTCTTGAGGCATAACATTAGATTGATTATTTGGGATCTTTCAACTTTTTTGCTGTAAGCACTTATTGCAATACTCTTCCCTCTTACTATTGCTTTTTCATAGGTTTTGGTAAGTTGTGCTTATATTTTGTTTGTTTGTTTGTTTCATGGATTTTTTTTTTTAATTTACTGCTTTATTTCTTCTGTGACTCACTGGTTGTTCAGGAGTATGTTGTTTAACTCCATGTATTCATATAGATTGGGAATTTCTCTTAATTAGGGCTGGCACCTCATATTTTGGAAGCTATATACTGAAAAATAAAACAGACAGGATTCAAGCTAATATAGTCTCAGATAATGTAGACCAGTATACTTTAATATTGCCTGACAATACATGCTTTTTAAAAATTTTGATAGAACTTATTTTTGCTCCAGAGATATTTTGTCTTGATTTATTCTATGTACCTCTGTAAGACCTTTGTAGTGGTATCACCTGATGCAAAGTGAGTGTTTTGGTTCTCTCTGCTTGAAGTACAAATTCAATAAACTTAGTTAGATTTTGCTTTTATCAATTTACTCCTGAATTCAATCAGTCCCTAAGGGCCTACCTTCTCACGCACAAAATGCTTGGTAATTGCCTTAATATCTGATTTTTGATCCAGTTATTAAAAATACTAAGATAAAAAAATGAAAAGCTTGTACATCTCCTTTCCTCTCAATGATATCTTGGGGTCAGAGGAAAAAACATATGTGCTGAAACCAGATTTTTGGTACCAAAATTTACTGAAGATCTTCAATTTAGCAAATTCTTATATGGTTCAGTGAGTGTTATTTTAGAAAAATACATAAATGCTGCTAGAGGCTACTGCTTTAACAGTACTTGGTTGGCACTAAAAAAAAGCTCCTGGGGCTCATTACTGATACATCTTATTGCTTCAGCAAAGTAAACTTAACTTCACTTTGCTAATAGCCTGTATACTGAGACAATACATTGAATATAAATAANAGACAAATACACTCAACAGAGGAAATAAGATAACACATAAGAGAACAGAGAAGGTGTTCTGCACCGCTGCGGGTCTGTAATCCTGCTTTTATTGTTATCGTTCTCAAGAGCATCCGTAGGAGTCCCTAGGAAAATCTTCATTGTGTAAGATCTGAACCCTCTAAGAAAATACAAGCCTTTAACAGGACTTTC
This sequence comes from Galeopterus variegatus, assembly GCF_000696425.1. NCBI lineage: Eukaryota > Metazoa > Chordata > Mammalia > Dermoptera > Cynocephalidae > Galeopterus > Galeopterus variegatus. The sequence continues at coordinate 195,879 of NW_007729786.1, read as the reverse complement.
CGTCTTTGAAAATCAGGCCTTAAATTATAAGCAAAATAATGCAACTTTTTATATTATAGTAGTTCAAATTGAGATGTAAATGCTGTGCTTTAATTGTAAGCATATAATAGGCTTTTAGTGATATAATTAGAAAGAAATAGGGGTTCACTCATATATGGAAAGCCAAAACTATAAATGCCTGTCCACTACTGATATAAAAGTCCAGGCTACAAAAATTAAACCATGTAAAGGGTGGGTCTTCTCTCTACGGCTGTAACTGTTCATGCACTTGAGGAGCTGAGAAAATTACTCTTCACAGAATTGTCTTTGAGCAATCCATCAAATTCCAGGGCCATGTCTCAGATATAATCTAACTTATTACATTTAAAGGTATTTACAGTTCTTGTTACCCAGGGAACTTCAGCCTTCCAAATTAGAACTTTTGCTCGCCATATTTTATCATTGATCTTCAGAAGGTTTCTTAGAAACATAAGGATGAAGAGTTAGTCTCACCTAGGTAACCAATACCACATGCTTCCCATCTACCTTGGTTATGTAGATTCATTCACTAATTAAATCTCTTTGGCTAAGTGGAAAACTTAGATTCAGGCATATTTTTAGGTGATTTATTTCCTAGCTACCTTGTCATTTCTCCATGGTAATTATCATTCTAAAGTCATCCACATTTCTTCTGGTCAGAGAGTCTGGCATTTGGGTGCAATCATAAATACCTAAGAACAAAGCTGATTAACTGAGGATAAAAGCACATGAGTGCCTAACAAAACAGGTACCTATGATTTCCATAATTATAAAAAATGACTCTGTGAAAAATAAAAAACCAAAAAACAAAACTCTTGAAACATAATGTTCAAAAACAGTTTCTAGTTGTTTTTCTATTTTGGACATATCTATCTTTCAATGTCTCCTCAGTTGCCAAGAAGACAAAAGCTAATAAAAAGAATTGCTACAACAACATCCTAATAGCCCTTGAATGCAGACCAAATTTAACAAACTGCTTCATGTTTCTGACATATTCTTCTCTTCATGTGTAGGGAGATGATGAAAGTGGAATAGAAAATGTCCTTATATTTCCCAGAGAAAATGCCTTTTTTTAAAGAACTGAGGCAGAGATTTAGCTGCTAATCAGAAATATAAGCCTTCATGATCTCAAAAATTAAGGGCAATTTTTCCTCATCTCCCCACGGCTGGAAATTGATCAATACTTATATAATAGGCACAGCCATAAATTGGATCTTCTAATACTAAAACAGATGTGGTAATATTTCTCAAAAATTATTTTGCAGCCACTTCTTCAGAGGAAAGTTATGCTCTTAGAGTTAAAGAGCTTGCTTCAAAGAAAACAATACTAAATGCAGTGTTATTTCTGCTAACCCAATCATCATCGCATTCTGTTTCAAAAATTAGAAAATATAGCTGGAAGACTGGCTTTGTTATTCTTTCAACTCATATTATCAGCACTGCACTCTCCCAAGTGAGCCACGGGCCAGCCCAACTCATATTATTAAATCTTAATAAAACACTGATCTGATGCTTAAAATTTGTAAATAGACTATCAATGCTTTTTTTTTCCTTCAAGAGATCAACTAAAGCATAAGAGTGAAACACAGTTATTCTCTACAGTATTCCCAGTACTTGATAATGCTCTTTAAATACCTTAAAGGTTTTTGGTGTCTGTAATCTAAAGACACAAAAGGTAGAAGTAGCTTTTGTCTCAAATCCTCCCCTAGCTATGTAAAAGGCCCAGCAATCCATCATTATAGCTGAGGTTGCCCAGCAACCAACCCCCTCTGCCTCTCTGGAGTTGCCTTAGTGAGTTATTTCCAAGAGCACCTGCCCACAGGTCAATTATTAAGATAAAAAGTGGAGACAAAAAGAGAATATGTTAGTGGAGTATCCTATGGGACAAATGGTATAAGACCTTAAAAGCAAAGTTTCTGCAAGATCTCTCTTCTTTTCTCTTTTTGTGTAAACACGTGCAACAAGGTCTTAAGAGGGAGAAAATTATTGATCTACTTCACACATTTTTCTTACGTGACAAGCAAGACTCTGTGGTCTGTTTATACTTTATATCACGTCTTAACAACTTTGGGAGTGACAAAGAAGTTTGGTACCATTTAGTGCAGCTTTTCTTTTTTTCAGAAACCTTGAACTTCTGAATACCTTCTGAATTCAGGCTCTTTCTTCATTAAGAAATGATTTTAAACAACTCTTTTCTCTCCAGAGAGACTTTATTCAGTTAATGAAATAATCAGTCACTCGATTCCTTTGTTTCATAGGCTTGTTAGCTTCTCCTTTGTTGGGCTACGCCCGGGCCGCCAGCCATTTTGGGAAAGTACCTCAGCCATTTTAAACTTGCTTCGGGCTGATTCTGGGAAACCGAAACCTAAGCGGAGAACTCAAAACTTAAAAGAACTAACTTCCGGGGTACGGTGACTCTGCACTTTTTTCCCGCCTGCCCTGTCCTCACCCCTCCTCCCGGGTAGCAGTGTGTCAACTCCCTATTGGATAAGAGCTCCCCCGCCCCTGGTACCTTATAAAAACCCCTGCTTGCTGTAATAAACAGAGTTCCGGCTTTGACCGCTCTCCTGGCTCGGTGTTCTTTCTTTGTCCCCGGGGCCGAAGCGCAGAGGGGATCGGGCCTGCGACACTCATCATCCCGCTCAGCCCCACAAGAGGTTACTGCCGGCTGGTCCGGGGTCCCTTCCCGCCCTGTGTTGTTGGTCCCCGGTGGCGAGGAACCAACACTCCTTGGCACCATTGCCAAAGAGGTGGACAGGTTGAACAGAAGTAAGTGAAAGGAAAATCAATCACAGACCAATTCCCAATAAATAATCAAGACAAATTTCACTTATAAAATGAAAAATTTAGAGTAGATTCTATTAGAGTATAGGTTGTCTAAGAAACAGAGCTTTAATGGAGTTTAGAGTTCAGGGAATTTACTAGGGAGTGTCTTTTGTGTCAATACTAATGGAAGGGAAAGGAAGCAAATAGGATTAGGCAGAAGGTGCAGCTGAGAGGCACACGTGATTGCTTCACAGTAATCCACAGGGAATCTGGAGGTGAAATGGCCCACAGGAGTTGTCCCATGGTTGGCGGAAATGGACAGGTCATTATACCTCTAGTTTGTCAAGTCATTGGATGTTGGCAATGAACGGAAGGACATGTCTTCAACCAGGGCAGCAAATCCTGGAGGGGTTTAAAGCAGAAAGCTATTTATTTATAGCACTACCCAAAGTGGGGCAACAGGTAGTTTTGCAAAGTGGGATCAGGGTGGTGCATCTCCATGTCTACAGTAGATGGTTCCCAAGTAATTTTCCATGTCCATTTCTTTGCTTGTTAATAATGCAGCATTTCCTTTCCCTTATATTTGCAATCAATATCAGAGTTTCTCAAACTAAACCATAGGTTATATTTAACAACATTAAAAAATATTAGAGATATTTAGTGTTGATTTAAAGTATTACAATCATAATATCTATTACATATCTGCAAATTTAAGTCCCTTTAAACAAACATCTCATAAAATTATATAATGAATCAAGTTTAAAATACAAATACAAGCAAACAAGAAGTCCATAACTTCCAATATGACATTAATATCATGTGTTAGATAATGTTCTCTTGGTTTAATAGTCGAAAGATCAAAACAACAACAATAATAATAATAATGCAGAGAAAGCTAGTTATAAAAAGTAAACTTGGAAGATGGTATCATGTTTAAAATTAGTACAGAGCCATTCAGGTGGAGTATAGTATTGAACACTGTGTTAAGGGTGGCTGAGCTCTGCTTCTGGAAAGAAAAAGTTAAATAAAAGTAGATGCTGAGGCAACATAACATTATAAGCACTCACTACAGGCCGTAAGCTCAAAGTGCCCACATTTTCTGTTATCACAGTATTTCAAATTACCTAGTGATTTCTATTCTACAGGATATCATGGAAGTAAAATTACAGATGTAAAATATATGTTTTTACAATTAATGAAGGAAATAGTAATACATGTGATCCAATTAACAAAGAATCTTTCGCAAGAGACAGAATTAAAAATCTAATTTTATACATGAGAAAAAGTGATTCTTATTAAAGATAGTAACCTCGGTAGCAAGTAACAGAATGTTTTTTTTCAATTAATTTCTTTTTTACTTAAAAAAAGGTTTTTTTTTAATTGAAACACATTGCTCGTACGTATTTATGGGGTACAGAGTTGTATTTCAATAAGTGTATACAATGTATGTTGATCTATTCAGGGTATTAGTCTATTCATCATTGTACAACTTAATCACTTCTTTGTGATGTGCACATTTGATCTCCTCTCTTCTAGTCATTTGGTTACATGCAGTAAAGCATTATTGATTATAGATTTCTGGGCCAACTGTACACCAGTAGGGTTTGTTTTTCCTATCTTACCATACTTTTGAGTCCTGTAATCAGCCTTTCACTATCCCTCCTCCCCTCCCATTTCCTATCTCTATTAACCATGATTATTCTCTCTTCTTTTAACAGTTCAACCTGTTATAATTATTTATTTATTTTTGTTTGTTTGTTTGCTCATTTTGCTTTGTTCTCTCTCTTTAGCTCCCACATGTGGTATTTCTCTTTCTGTGCCTGGCTTATTTCACTTAACATAATTTTCTACAAACTCATCCATGTTGCTACAAATGGCAGAATTGCATTCCTTTTATGGCTGCATAGTATTAATTGTGTATATGTACAACATTTTCTTTATCCAGTCATCTGTCATTGGACATTTAGGTGCAAACATCCCCTCAACATGATACTTTCTATTCCTTTGGGTATATGCCCAGTAGTGGGATTGCTGGGCCATGTGGTAATTCTATCTGTAGTTGTTTGAGAAACCACCATACTGTTTTCCATAATGGTTGTACCAATTTACAGTCCCACCAACAATGTATAAGGGTTGACCTTTCCCCACATCCTTGCCAGCATTTATTATTCTGTCTTTTTTTATAACAGGCAATCTAACTGAAATCAGGAGGTATCTCAATTTGGTTTTGATTTGCCTTATCCTGATGATTAGAGACATTGAGAATTTTTTCATATACCTGTTGGCCATTTGTATGTCTTCTTTTGAGAAATGTCTATTGAGCTCCCTTGCCCAATTTTTATTGAGTTATTTGGTTTTTTTGTTTGTTTGTTTTTTGTCTTCTAACTCTGGTTGTCTCTTTGCTCTGTTGTTTCTTTTGCTGTGCAGAAACTTTTTAGTTTGATGTAATCCCATTTGTTTATTTTTACTTTTGTTGCCTGTGTTTTTGAGGTCTTATTCATAAAATATTTGACTAGTCTTATGTTGTGGAACATTTCCCCTGTGTTTTCTTCTAGAAGTTTTATAGTTTCAGGTTGTAGGTTCAAGTCATCAATCCTTTTTGCATTGTTTTGTTTATGGGGAGAGATGGAGTCTAGTTTCATTCTTCTACACATGGATATCCAGTTTTTCTAGCACCATTTATTGAAGAGGTTGGCCTTTCCCCAACGTATGTTTTTATAGACTTTATCAAAGATCAAGTGGCCATAAGTACATGGGTTTTCTATTCTGTTCCATTGATCCAAGTTCCTGTTTTTATGCCAGTATCATGCTATTTTGGTTACTGTATCCTTGTAGTGTAATTTGAAGTCAGGTAGTATAATGCTTCCCACTTTATTCTTTTTACGCATTATCACTTTGGCTATTCAAGGTTTTTTGTTGTTCCCTAGGAATGTTAGGATTGCTTTATCTGTTTGTGTAAGGAATATCATTACTATTTTGATAGGGATTGCACTGAATCTGTAGATTGCTTTGAGTAATATGGACATTTTCACAAAATTAATTCTACCAATCCATGAGCATGAAAAGTCTTTTCACATTTTTGAGTTCTCTTTAATTTCTTTTGTCAGTTTTTTGTAGTGCTCATGTAGAGATCTTTCACCTCCTTGGTTAAATTTATTCCCAGGTATTTTAGTTTTTTGGTAGCTAATTTTAATGAGCTTGCTTTCTGGATTTCTTTTTCTGCTAGTTCATTGTTCGTGTATAGAAACACTACTGACTTCTATATACTGATTTTATATCCTGCAACTTCACTGAATTTGTTTATCAGTTCTAACAGTTTTTTGGTGGCATCTTTAGGCTTTTGTATACATAAGATCATGTCACCTGCAAACAGGGACAATGTGATTTCATCTTTTCTAATTTGCATGCCCTTTATTCCTTTTTCTTGCCTAATTACTCTGGATAGAACTTCTTGTACTATGTTATGATGAGATTGGGCATCCTGGTCTTTTTCCTGTTCTTAGAGTAGAAGCTTTCAGCTTTTCCCTGTTCAGGATGATATGAGCTGTGGGTTTGTCACATATGGCTTTTACTGTGTTGAGATACTTTCCTTCTATGCCTAATTTGTTGATAGTTTTTGTCATAAGGGATATTGAATTTTATCAAATGCTTTTTCTGCATTCTGCATTTATTGAGATGACTGTATGGTTTTTTATTTATTATTTTGTTGATGTGGAGCATTCCATTTATTCCTTTGCATATGTTCAATCATCTTTACATCACTGGGATGAATTTCACTTGATCATGATGTATAATCTTTTCGATTTGTTGTTGGATTCTGTTTGCTAGCACTTTGTTGAGAATTTTTGCATCTAAGTTCATCAAGGATATTGGCCTATAGTCTTCTTTTTGTTATGTCTTTGTCTGGTTTCAGTGTCAGGGTGTTGCTGGCCTCAAAGAATGAGTTTGGGAAAATACACTCTGCTTCAATTTTTTAGTGTAGTTTGAGAAGAATTGGCATTATATCTTCTTTAAATGTTTGGTAGAATTTAGCAGTGAAGCCATTCGGTCCTGGGCTTTCCTTTGTTGAGAGACTGTTCATTATTGATTCCATCTCATTACTCATTATTGGTTTGTTAATGTTTTCTATTTCTTCTTGGTTCTGTCTTGGTAGTGTCTATGCCCAGAAAATTATCTATTTCCTCTAGATTTTCAAATTTGTTGGCATACAGTTGTTCATAGTAGTCTCTAATGATTCTCTGTACTTCTCTGGTATCAGTAATGTCTCCTTTTTCATTTCTGATTTCTGGAATTTGGGTCTTTTCTTGAATAGCCTAGGTAATGGTTTGTCAATTTTATCTTCTCAAAAAATCAGTTTTTTGTTTCAGTTATCTTTTGTATCATTTTTTTGTTGTTGCCTCTATTTCATTTAGTTTTACTCTGATTGTTATTATTTTTTCCATCTACTAATTTTGGGGATGAACTATTCTTACTTCTCTAGTTTCTTGAGGCATAACATTAGATTGATTATTTGGGATCTTTCAACTTTTTTGCTGTAAGCACTTATTGCAATACTCTTCCCTCTTACTATTGCTTTTTCATAGGTTTTGGTAAGTTGTGCTTATATTTTGTTTGTTTGTTTGTTTCATGGATTTTTTTTTTTAATTTACTGCTTTATTTCTTCTGTGACTCACTGGTTGTTCAGGAGTATGTTGTTTAACTCCATGTATTCATATAGATTGGGAATTTCTCTTAATTAGGGCTGGCACCTCATATTTTGGAAGCTATATACTGAAAAATAAAACAGACAGGATTCAAGCTAATATAGTCTCAGATAATGTAGACCAGTATACTTTAATATTGCCTGACAATACATGCTTTTTAAAAATTTTGATAGAACTTATTTTTGCTCCAGAGATATTTTGTCTTGATTTATTCTATGTACCTCTGTAAGACCTTTGTAGTGGTATCACCTGATGCAAAGTGAGTGTTTTGGTTCTCTCTGCTTGAAGTACAAATTCAATAAACTTAGTTAGATTTTGCTTTTATCAATTTACTCCTGAATTCAATCAGTCCCTAAGGGCCTACCTTCTCACGCACAAAATGCTTGGTAATTGCCTTAATATCTGATTTTTGATCCAGTTATTAAAAATACTAAGATAAAAAAATGAAAAGCTTGTACATCTCCTTTCCTCTCAATGATATCTTGGGGTCAGAGGAAAAAACATATGTGCTGAAACCAGATTTTTGGTACCAAAATTTACTGAAGATCTTCAATTTAGCAAATTCTTATATGGTTCAGTGAGTGTTATTTTAGAAAAATACATAAATGCTGCTAGAGGCTACTGCTTTAACAGTACTTGGTTGGCACTAAAAAAAAGCTCCTGGGGCTCATTACTGATACATCTTATTGCTTCAGCAAAGTAAACTTAACTTCACTTTGCTAATAGCCTGTATACTGAGACAATACATTGAATATAAATAACCCACACAGGGACCAGGATATGACAATAAATGTATGATTANTTCTTCTCACTGCAGGTAAAACCAACTGACTCACAGATTAGATTGTATTGAATTATGAACACTCATATTCTTTCTTTCTGTATATTTGGTTATGCACAATGAGATTTGGGTAATGATTACACTGAGGTACATGGACACTATAATATTGTATATGAAAATATTGTAGTATTTAAGTGTGAAGTGGAATGATTAATTTTATTTGATTTTAAAATTTAATTGTACCTATTTGTAGAGTATACTGTGTTATTTCAATACATGCATATATTGTACAATGATTCACTTTGGGTGGATAACATATCTATGTCTTGAACATTTATGTTTTCTTTGTGATGATTACAGTCAAGATCCTCTTTTCTAGCTATTTAGAAATATGCAGTATAATATTATTAACTGAAGTCAGCCTGGAACAACAGAACTTAGACTTTCCATCTACCTGTAGCTTTGTAAACATCCGTCCACCACTTCTCCTACCCCCGCCTCCTTCCCTTGCTGGTTTCTGGTAATGTTTCTACTCTCTGCTTCTATTAGAGCCACTTTTTTTTAGTTTCCACATATGGGTGAGATCATGTGGTATCTTTCTTTTACTGTCTTACTTCACTTAATATGAATGGTTTCCAGTTCCATTCATGTTTCTGCAAATGATAGGATATCATTTTTACAGCTAAATAGTTTTCCAATGTGCATATGTACCACAGGTTTTTATTATCTATTCATCCGTTGATAGGCATTTAGGTTAATTTCATCTCTTGGCTATTGAGAATAGTGTTGCAATGAACATGGAAGTGTAGGTATCTCTTCAATATATTGTTTTAATTTCCTTTGGGTAGAGATACCCAGCAGTGGGATTGCTCAGTCATAAGGAAGTTCTATTTTTAGTTTTTTGAGGAACCTCCACACTGTTCACCATAAGGGCTCTACTAATTTACATTCCCACCAATAGTGTAGAAGAACAGCATTCAACTTTTTTCCATTCTATATGATATTAGCTGTGGGTTTGTGGTATATAGCCTTTATTGTGTTGAGGTACATTTCTTCTATACTTAATTTGTTGACTGTTTTTATCATGTAGCAGTTTGGGATCTTGTTAAATGCTTTTTCTGCATCTTTTGAAATGATCATACATTTGTTTTACTTTTCTTCATTCTGTTGATTTGCTTATGTTAAACCATCCTTGCATCCCTGGGGTGAATCCCACTTGATCATGGTGAATTATCT
>NW_007729786.1:185362-186073 GCF_000696425.1 Galeopterus variegatus | reverse complement strand
ATATAGCCTTTATTGTGTTGAGGTACATTTCTTCTATACTTAATTTGTTGACTGTTTTTATAATGTAGCAGTTTGGGATCTTGTTAAATGCTTTTTCTGCATCTTTTGAAATGATCATACATTTGTTTTACTTTTCTTCATTCTGTTGATGTGAAGTACCATGTTCATTGATTTCCTTATGTTAAACCATCCTTGCATCCCTGGGGTGAATCCCACTTGATCATGGTGAATTATCTTTTTAATGTGTTGTTGGATTTGGTTAACTAGTATTTGTTGAGGATTTTTGCATTTGTATTCATTAAGAATATTAGTCTGTAATTTTCTTTTTTGTTATGTTGTTTTCTGGTTTGGGTATGAGGGTAATGCTAGCCTCATAGAATAAGTTTGAAAGTATACCCTCCTCAATTTTTCATAAGAGTTTAAGAAGAATTAGTATTAGTTCTTCCTTATGTTTGGCAGAATTCAGCAGTGAAGTTGTCTGGTCCTGGGGTTTTTGTTTTGAGATTTTTTTTTATTACTACTTCAATCCCATTACTCATTATTGATCTGTGTAGGTTTTCTAGTTCATTGTTTTCAACCTTGGAAAGTTGTATGTATCCAAAAATTTATGCATTTCTTCTAGGTTTTCCAGCTTGTTTGCATATGGTTTTTCATAATGGTATTTTATCATCCTTTGTATTTCAGTGGTATCAGTTGTAATGTCTCATTTTT
>NW_007729786.1:178593-185204 GCF_000696425.1 Galeopterus variegatus | reverse complement strand
TTTAGCAATTTTGTTTATATTTTTGGAAAACCAATTCTTTATTGATCTTTCATATTTTTTTAAAATCTCTAATTCATTTATTTCTGCTCTGGTCTTTGTGTGGGACTATGAGCATAACTGACTTCATCGTAGGCCCTTCCATAAAGTTATACCATAACTAGGGAAAAGGTAGTTAAAACAGCAGATAGAAACAACCTGCTGACTGTGAATAAGGAAAGATTAAGTACTGGTATGATGATAAGCTGACCTGGCCACCTGCATCAACACTGGGAACTAGTTACATTAAACTTATTTATGAACTGCCAATGTAAACCTACACTCAGCCTTGAGATAATGTGGAAAAGCTTGGCATATGCCTTTGCATCATCATGTGCCCAACTCATCATTCTATAAGTTAGTTACCCTGTAAAAAAAAGATTTTTGCTTTAACAGGTGAATAGCCTGTTTTGTCATTAAGCCTCGAGATACATTTCCAGTTAGGTGGACAATGTGCCCTTGGTCCACCTTCAAACAATTGTCAAGCCAGCCAAGAGAGGAGATCTGAACATAAAATAGGCAAGGGTAAAAGAGTTGTCTCAGTGGTACATCTGGGGCCTGTAAGGAAAAATTCCAAAGTCTGTGGGGGAAATCCCAGGATGGCCAGTGACTTCCATGTGGGGAGACCTGGCCAAGTTTGTCAACTGCTTTGGACCTGTGTGTGAGTATAAGGATTCCCTAAAAACCCCAAAGGGATTGCCAAAAATTCTTACTGGAGAGGTCAAGGATAAGCAATGGAAGAAAGAAACAGGCTATAGCAGAACAAGTCCCTTATTCCAAAGGATGGGTCACAGTCCTCCCTCTACTACCACACCTCTAGGTATCTGGCTATTAGTATGCACTCAGCACACTGGCCACGCACAGACACGTGATCAATAGTGGGGGCAGCACCCACAAGTCTGATGGCTTCAGTCAGTTGGGGGGACCAAAGGGGTTGTTGGAAATGCTTATTGGAGAGGTTGGGAATAAGCAATGGAAAAAAGAAACAGGCTATTGCAGAAGTGGATAGGCCCCCGCTCTGTGCACTTAAAATCAGCAAAGACAGGGAACTACAAACTTGACAGGCATTAAGAAAACTTATAATCATTAACCTTAGAGCGAGATGTAAGAACAACTTCCTCCACCAATTTAGAGTTGCTTTTACAAAAGATCCAATGGCTGGAGAATTATATTGATGTTCTGGCCAGAAAAATGGCTAAACTGTGGGGTAGGTGCTTACTGCAGGCTCATGTGAGGATCATTATCTCACAGGAAAACTGGGACCATGAGTGGTGGGATCCCTGGGATAAGGACCTTATCATAGAGGAGGAAGAGATATTTGAATTAATGGTGTGGCCTTTGATTCAAACAAAGATTCAGACTACTGAGGAGCTGGGAGACAATAGATAAGAAATCCCTACCTGTCAAAGAACAGCTGTGGGGGAATATTCCTCTGCTGAGTTGGTGGGGCTTGCCAGCAGGTTTAAGCAGAAGACTGGAGAAGTTATGGCAGATTTGGGAGAAACAAACAAGTTTCACCATAAATGGGGTAGAAAGGTAGACAATGGAAAAAAGAATACCGAAAGAGGAGGTGTTAATGAAGATGGCCCAATTAGAATGTCCCATGCACAGCTGTGGCAAGATTTGGTGTTGGACGGTACCCTAAGGAGGATATTGATAAAAGTCCAATTTTGTTTTCTTAAGTCTGTGTCTTTTCCTTGTATGTGTCTCTCCCATTCCCGAATATATACTGGGGATGGATTTGTTAATAAACTTTGACCTGCAGCTGCCACAGGTGAGTTTGGGCTATGCATTTGAACAATCAAGCCTGCAAAGTGGGACCCTATGCAGGTGCTCATGCCTCACCAGGTTGTTGCAATAAACCAATACAAGATGGCAGAAGGGCATGATGGAATCACAGCTACAATTAAAGAACTAGAAAGAACTGGGGTGATAAGACCAGCCCAGAGCCCATATAATCAGCCAGTGTGGTCAGTTGGGAAATCCAATGGAACCTGGAGTTTGACTGTGAACTATAGGGAATTAAATAAGCTTATTCCACCCATATATGCTGCTGTGCCTAACATAGCTTCACAGGGGTACCTACATAGCCCCACCATCTGTCATGGTGTGGTAGCCAGAGATTTGCAAAAGTAGGGGACAGACGTATCCCTAAATGTGTATCATTATGTTAATGATGTCATGTTAACCAGTGGTGATTTCCCTTCTCTCTCCCAAGCAGTAGTGTCATTGCAGGTGCATGTGAGGAACCGAGAATAGGAAGTAAATGCCAACAAAGTGTCAGGACCTGGGCATTCTGTAAAATTCCTGGGATTTGTCTGGTTGGGTGGGGTAAGAGTCATGTCAGAAGCTGTGGTTGATAAAGTACAGGCCTTAGGAGTGTTGATGCCAGATATACAATGTGAATTGGATGTTAATTCCTATCCAGAGGGGTTTGGTTGGGGCGTGTGGCAAAAAGAATGAGAAACTATTAGGACTCTGGTTGTAGCTTTGGAAGGATGCAGAAACCAGGTGCAGTTCTGTTGAAGAACAGCTCCTGGCTGTCTATCTGGCATTGCAGCAGACTAAGGGCCTTCAGGATGACCTGCCAGGGAACATGCACACTTCCTTGCCAGTGGGAGGATGTATAGAAAATGTTTCTGAAGTTCAAGAGTTCCTGTGCCAGGTGAGCACCCTATAAAAATGGCATGCCTATAACGTTAGCCCTTTGCACCAAGAGAATTGGACAATGCTTGGTGGGTCTGAACTATGGAAGGCAGATATTGCCACTGAACTCGTTCAAGCATTTGCCTGTGGAAGGATAGTTTGGGCTGCTACTATGGAAGAACTCACTAAGTTGGAAAATGTGTGTGGGACCCTGGCCCAAATGGACAGTGATCAGGGAACTCACTTGATGAATATGATATGCAGGAGTGGGCCAAGGCCTGCAATATATTATAAACTTTTTGTCTGCATTGTTACCCTACTGCCACTGCCCTTGTTAGGCAGATGAACAATATAATCAGGGCCAAACCGAAAACTTTTTCACCAGAGGAGACCTTGTTGGTTAGTTTTGCTGGAAACAGAATTCTAGGTTGACAGTCTTTTACCTTTAGCACTTTTAATATATCATCTTACTCTCTCCTTGCCTGTTGGGTTTCTACCAAGAAATCTGCTGAATGCCACAATTTAAATGAAGTCTTCGTCATAGAATGATCTGTTTTTCTTTTCTCTTACTGTTTTCAGTATTCTTTCTTTGTCTTTGTTTTTTTATTATTTGATTATAATGTTCCTTGGGATATTCTTATCTGGATTGAATTTGATTAGTGATCTCTGAGCCTTCTGTATCTGAATGCTGTCATCTTTTTCTATACTTGGGAAATTTACAGTCATTATTTCCTTAATTATACTTTAAAGTCTCTTCCTTTATCATCTCCTTTGGGTACACCAATTACGCAGAAGTTATGTCACTTGAAGATGTCCCATAATTTCTGCAATTCTGCTTCATTTTTTCTTTTTCTTTTTATTCCTTTAATTGGATAATTTTGTGTGTTCTGTCTCTGAGCATACTGACTCTTTTTCTGTTTGACCAATTCTGGAGTTTTCTATCAAGTTTTTCAATTCAGATAATATATTTTTTCTTTCTAAAATTTCTATTCAATTTTTTTTTGTCACGTTTCTTACTCAGCTTCAGGATTGTTTTCAAATATCATTTAATTTTCTGTCTGTACATTCCTGTGACTGTCTGTACATTCTTGTGACTACCTAAACATCTTTAATGGGATTATTCTGAATTCTCTGTCAGATGTTTCATAGATCTGCTGTTCTGGGTTCCTCGACTAATGGAGTTTGTATGTATTGTCCTCCCAGAACTCATATGGAAATTTGATCCCCAGTGTGACAGTTTGAGTCATGGGGGCAGATCCCCCATGAATGGATTAATGCTGCCCCCAGGTGGGATGAGAAATGAATGAGTTCTCGCTCTATTAGTCCCCAGGAGAGTCATTGTTTAAAAGACCCTGGCACCTCCCCACTCTCTCTCTCTCTTGCTTCCTCTTGCCCTGTGATCTACTTGTACCCAGTGGCTGCCTGCTGCTTTCCTCCAGGAGTAGAAGCAGACTGAGGCCTGTGCCAGATGCAGCTGTCCAAAAATCGTGTGCCAAATAAACCTCTGTTCTTGTAAATTACTCAGTTTCAGGTATTCTGACATAGCAACAAAAAACAAACTTATATATTGATGTTGCTTTGTTGGTTTCTTTTGGTGGTGTTACATTTCTCTTTTCTTTCTCAATCTTTGTGTCTTTGTATTGATTCCAGCATGTTAGAGGACATGCCTGTCTATTCCAAGTTTTGTAGGTGTTCTTTGGTGTTAGATCTTTACTGCTCAATATCAGAACTTTGTCTCTAGTCTGAGGATTTTTTTTCCATTTTTTTGTGGATAAATAGCAACCACCACCACTTAAATACTGCACTGAAACTAATTTGCTGCCCCCACAGTTAATTTTGGGAGACTTGATGGAGGAACTGAAACTTGAACACTGTGTCTGAGCTAAACTGCTGCCTTGCCATATTTATCAGTTTAAAAAAAAACATTTTTCACAGACCAAATTTTAATTATTGGCCTTTTAGTTACTTCTGGGTCATGTGGGGACTCCACAAAAGCAGCTGGACTGTATGGAAAATTCAGCCTGGAACTGAGTCTTTCCCACCAGCTATGCCCCTTTAATTCTATCACATTGATTGGTCTCCACTTTGGGATGCCCATGCCAATCAGAAGGCAGATCAGTTGCCATCACTGCACCCCAATGCAT
Source organism: Galeopterus variegatus (assembly GCF_000696425.1). Classification (NCBI taxonomy): domain Eukaryota; kingdom Metazoa; phylum Chordata; class Mammalia; order Dermoptera; family Cynocephalidae; genus Galeopterus; species Galeopterus variegatus. The sequence goes on along the minus strand of NW_007729786.1, from coordinate 180,378 downwards.
CCCTGGTGGATCAACCTTTCCACTTGGGCATTTTGAATGTTTCCCATGGGGCAGACTCTGCATGGTCTTCCATGAAGCCTCAGAGGCTTCTGGGAATATCAGACACCTAAGTCTTACTCTGTCCTCTCATTTCAGAGACAGTAGGTCCAGTGGCCCTCTCGGTCTACAGTGCAATGCTGGTTCCGAAGGTGAAGGATGTGGCTCTTCTAAGTGATTTCTTCCTTGCACTGAGTGCAGCACCTCCCTCCTATGTGGGCACAGGTGAACCGTATGGGTATGTACACTGGCCTGGGAAATAGGATGGGGTACTTCCATTTTCAAACCAACTATAGCATGTCAAGTCCTTTTTGTGATTAAAGTCTCTCTGACTTCTGCTGTTATTCACCAGAAAAAGCTCTCTGTTTTCAGGAATCATCTGATTAGGTCTGGCCTATTCAGATAATCATCCTATTTAAGGTGAACCGTGTTACATAACAAACACAATTATGGGAGTAATATCATATCCACCGAGCAATTTTTAGAATTCTGCCTACCATAGGGTATCACTACTGCTTTATTTTTAATGGATGTATGATGTTAATTTGGTAGTACCATAATTTATCCAGTCATTCCTCTATTGATGAGTATCCATTCTTTTTCCCTCATTTGATCATGACAAGCCTCACATCCATGCCGCACCATAATGATTTAATAGCCGCAAAGCCCTGTGTCCTCTCACCACTACCTACCTCTCCAGTCCCCTTGACTGTTAATCACATTCCTTTCCATTACATGCTTTTCAGTCATAGTCTTTTAGTCTTGTAAGCTAAACTATCCCCTTCTCATCATAGGGACTTGGTACATGTTTTTTCAATGCCTGTAATGCATCATACACACACATACATGTGTGCACATACACACACACTCAAATTTGTGATAACTTCTTGTCTTTCTTCAGATCTAGCTGTTATTAATTTCTCTAGATATGCTTTCCTTGGTTTTACTAAGTAGATCATTTATCTAGATAAATGCTCCCACAGTTTCCTGCTATCTCTGACAGTTATTAAATTTTTAAATTTAATTTGTGTGATTAATCGTTAGTAGTAATCTCCTCAGTCAGACCACAATTTTCCATGGATGAAGGAATTTTATTTTGCCCTGGTCCTTTTTATTATATTTCTTACTATTTTAATCACTGGCATCCACTGGAATATTAGTATATAGAAGTACTCAACTCATATGTGGTGAATAAATAAATATACAAATGGATATAAATTGATAAAATACTTATAGCAAAAAGACTTAAATATAAATAAGTGATAAAATAATAAAGCTACTGTTAAAATAAAACAAAATAATAGGGACTGCATTGATTTTTGTGATTTTTCTGTTGATTTTTGTGTGTTGATTTTGTACCTTGCCACTATACCCAATTCATTTACTAGTTCTAGTAATTTTGGGGTGGAGTCTTTAGGGTTTTCTATTAAGCAATCATGTCATCTGCAAATAGGGATAGTTTAACTTCCTCCTATCCAATTAGGATAAACTCTATTACTACTGCAAATAGGGATAGTTTGATTTTTTTCTTTCTGATTTGGATGCCCTTTAGTGCTTTCTCTTACCATAGCGAGCCTTTGTATAGCACCTACTTTGTGCTAAGTACTTCTCCAATATTGTTTCTATTATTTCATTTTACCTTTACAACATGTTTATGAGGTAGATGCAATTACTATTCCTATTGAAACGAGGACTAAATTGAGGCATAGACAGTTTAAGTAACTTGCCTAAGGGTGTACAGCTAGCAAG
>NW_007729786.1:175335-178583 GCF_000696425.1 Galeopterus variegatus | reverse complement strand
AATAATAATAATAATAATAATAATAATAATAATAATAATAATAATAATAATAATAATAATAATAATAATAATAATAATAATAATAATAATAATAATAATAATAATAATAATAATAATAATAATAATAATAATAATAATAATAATAATAATAATAATAATAATAATAATAATAATAATAATAATAATAATAATAATAATAATAATAATAATAATAATAATAATAATAATAATAATAATAATAATAATAATAATAATAATAATAATAATAATAATAATAATAATAATAATAATAATAATAATAATAATAATAATAATAATAATAATAATAATAATAATAATAATAATAATAATAATAATAATAATAATAATAATAATAATAATAATTTGATTTAAAAATATTCAAATGATATGAATAAACATTTCTCAAAAGAAGACCTACAAATGACCAAAAAGTGTGTAAAAAATGCCCAGTATCACTCATCATCAGAAAAATACAAATCAAAACCAAAATGAGATATCATCTCAGCCCAGTTAGAATAGTTATTATCAAAAAGACAAAAATAAAAAATGCTGCTGAGGTTGTTGAAAAAAGGAACTCTTATACACCATTGGTGGAAGTCTAAATTAGTACAGCCATTATGGAAAATAGTGTGGAGATTCCACAAAAAACTACAAATAGAACAACTATATGATCCAGCAAACCCACTACTAGGTATATATCGAAAGGAAAGGAAATCAGTGTATTGAAGAGATATTTGTACCCCTCTGTTTATTGCACAGCTATTCATAATATATGGAATCAACCTAAGCATTCATCAACAGAGGAATGGATAAAGAAAATGTACTATATATATACCCAATGGAATACTAATCAGCCATAAAAAAAGAATGAAATTCTGTCATTTGCAGCAACATGATGAATCTGGAGGACATATTAAGTGAAATAAGTCAGGCACATAAAGATTAATACTACATGTTCTCTTTCATTCATATGTAAGAACTAAAAAAGTTGAGCTCATAAAAGCAGCGAGTAGAATTGCAGTTACTAGAGGATGGGAAGTGTAGGATGGAAGGAATGAGAAAGAGGTTGATTAAGAGATGCAAAATTAATAATAATAATAATAATAATAATAATAATCAACCACATTGTATATCGACAAAATAAAAATTCAAAGGAAAAAAAAGTGCCCATTCCANGAGGACTAAATTGAGGCATAGACAGTTTAAGTAACTTGCCTAAGGGTGTACAGCTAGCAAGTGTCAGAGTTGGTATTTTTTTTCTTGTCATGTACTGAAATCAAAACAGTCATCAGTACAAGTGAAGAAAATAGTCAATACAGTTGAAAAATTTTCCAAATGGTTAACAATCTATTTCCAATTTTCTCATTGCCCAAATATGTTATACTAAATAATATAATAAGCAGTTGAAGAAACTGGGATACATTTTATCATTTTCTCTTATTTTTCTTTATCTGCCAATTTCTTTATAGAGCAGTGCTAAAAACAGTAAAATGAAAAAATGCATTAAACTTTATGTATTCTAATTGCATCAATATGTATTCTTAATAGTCTTCTCTTCTTAAAATGACAGCATATGTCTTTAAAACCCACACTTGAAAAAAATCACATTTCTGTAGCCATCACCAGCATACATCTGCTGCCCTTTCAGCACCTCTCCAATATTTTGATTACCATCACATGGAACCATCACACAGCTCCCCTGATCATTATGTTGACATTATATATTGATGAAAAAAAGCAAGTATGTTTGACAGTATTATTGGAATTCTAAATTTTACATTAGGTTATTTAAATTAGAAATGAAGACATGCATAGCCAAATTAAAAAGCACACAAGGCTTTGCTTTTTGCTCAGGATTACTTTGGCTATTCAGGATCTCTTGTTGTTTCATACAAATTTTAGGATTTTTAAAATTGAAGAATGCTATTGTTATTTTGATAGGGATTGTATTGAATCTATAGATCATTTGGGGTAGCTTGATTTGCTAGAGCTTGGATATGTTGTTCCCCCAAAGCTCTTATCAAAATCTAATCCCCAGTATGGCAGTGTTAGGAGCAGTTTGAGTCATGGGGAGGCAGATTCCTCATGAATGGATTAATGCTCTCTCTGGGGTGGGTAGTGAGTGAGTTCTCACCTCATCAGTCCCTATGAGAGCTGGTTATTTAAAGGAATCTGGCGTCTCCCCTCTCTCTCTCTCTCTCTTGCTTCCTCTCACCATGTGATCTTGCACCTGATGGCTGCTGCCACTTTCCACTATGAGTAGAAGCAGCCTGAGGCCCACACCAGATACAGCTGTTCCAGAATTGTTACCCCAATAAATCTATTTTCTTTATAAATTGCACAGTTTGGGGTATTCTATTATAGCAACACAAAAATACACTAATACAGGTCATTTTGATAATATTAATTCTTTTAATCTGTAAACACAGGATGTCTTTCCTTTTTTGTTTGTTTGTTTGTTTTAAAGTTTTTATTTTAGAGATCTATCCCCTCCTTTGATAAATTCATTCTTAGGTATTTTATGTACTTTTGTAGTTTTGGGGATTGATATTTTTATTTCTTTTTTAGCTAGTTTATTATTGATGTACAGAAACATTACTGATGTTTCTATGTTGAGTTTATATCCTGCAACTTTAATGAATTTGTTTATCAGTTCTAAGAGGTTTTTTGTTTGTTGGTTGGTTGGTTGTTTTTTTTGGTGGAGTCTTAAGTTTTTCCTACATATAAGATCATGTCATTTGCAATAAAGGACGATTTGACTTACTCTTTTCCGGTTTGGATGCCCTTTATTTATTTTTTCTTGTCTAATTTCCCTGGCTAGGACTTTCAGTACTACATTGAATAAGAGTGCTAGAGGTGGACATTCTTGACTTCTTCCAGTTCTTAGAGAACAAGCACTCAACTTCTCCTCACTCAGTGTGATAATAGCTATGGGTTTGTCATAAATGGCTTGCCTTGTTTTGAGGTATATTCCTTCTATACCTAGTTTGTTGAGAGTTTTTATCAGGAAGGGATGTTGAATTTTATCAAATGCTATTTCTGCATCTATTGAGATGATCATATGGTTTTTGTCCTTTATTCTGTTGATGCCGTGTATCACAATTATTGATTTGTATATGTTTAAACATTCTTGCATCCCTGGGATAAGTCCCACTTGATCATGGTGCATAATTTTTTAGATATGCTGTTGTATTTGATCTGCTAGTATTTTGTTGAGGGTTTTTTTT
>NW_007729786.1:173819-174465 GCF_000696425.1 Galeopterus variegatus | reverse complement strand
AGTTTGGGAAGAATTGGTGTTAGTTCTCCTTAAAAAGTTTGGTAGAATTCAGCAGTGAAGTCTTGTGGTCCTAGGCTTTTCTTTGTTGGAAGACTTTTAATTACTGATTCAATTTCATTTCCCATTATTAGTCTGTTTAGGTTTACTATTTCTCATTAGTTCAATCTTGGTAAGTTATTTGTATCCAGAAATTTACTTGTTTTCTTTAGGTTTTCCAATCTGTTGGCATGTACTTCTTCATACTAGTTTCTAATGATCCTACTACAAAGCTGCAATAAACAAAACAGTAAGGTACTGGCATAAAAATAGACACATAGACCTATAGAAACTAATTAGAGAATCAGAAATAAATCCATGTATTTATGGATAACTGATTTTTGACCAAAGTACCAAGAAGATTCATTGAGAAAAGAAAAGCCTCTTCAATAAATAGTGCCAGGAAAACTGTATATCCATATACAGAAGAATAAAACTAGACCCCTATCTCTCACCATATACAAAAATCAACTCAAAATAGATAAAAGACATAATTTTAAGACCCACAACTATAAAACTACCAGGAGAACACAAAGGGGAACTATTTCAGGACATTGGTCTTGGCAAAGATTTTAAGAATGAGCCTTCAAAAATATAGGCAACAAAAGCA
>NW_007729786.1:171757-172787 GCF_000696425.1 Galeopterus variegatus | reverse complement strand
AAAAAAAAGTGCCCATTCCAATTTGGAATATGGCACTTCTGAATATGGTAAATTAGATTGAAATCAAGTCAATTTTGTAATCACTAATCAGGAAGTCCTTTTTTCCATGTAAAATGTGCTTTCCTTCTGTTTGATAAAACATGAATGCATATGCTTTACAAAAAAAAAAAAAAAGATGCAAAATTACAGCTAGAAAGGATAAATAAGTTCTAGTGTTCTCTAACACTGTGGGGTGACTGTAGGTAACAGTAATTAATATTTATTGTATATTTCAAATAGCAAAAAGAGAAGAGTTTGAGTGTTCCCAACACAAAGAAATGATAAATGTTTGAGGTGATGAATATACCAGTTACTCTGAATTGATCATTACTCATTTTATATCTGTATGAAAATACTACTCTGTACCTTATAAATATGTACAATTAATAAATTTCAATTAAAAATGAATAATGAAACAGAAGGCAAATTTACTCAATGAAGTATATGAAAGGGGAAAAAAATTTGGCATTTGGAATTATGCCCAGAAGGCACAAGAAATGAGGAAAATGCCTGAAAAGAAAGAAGATATTAAATTATAGCCATCAGTACTTATATTGTTCTTTATGGACTACCTACCACTTCCACAATATTATTTTATTTAATTCCCAAAACAGTTTTATAAATTATCTGGTTTTGCTTTAATGTTATAGATAAATGACATGACATTCTAGAGATTAGTTTACCCATGATTAGGGATATAGACAATACCTGAACTCAGCTTCAACTTTAGATTCCATAGTCAGCACAGAATGACTTGTTTCAGCAAATGCATTAAAAACTCACTCTGACAACACATTTCATGAGCACTGTAGTCCATAATGGTGAAAGAAGTAATTGAGTTTTAGGAGCTCACAAAGAAATAAATAATCACAAAGAAATAAACAGAGAGATGTTGGTTCAAGGCAGATGGTAATAAGTGTTCCGACAGACCTACAAAGATGCTACAAAGGGGAAATAGAGGCATATGAAAATGCTGGGTGTGTCTCTGCAG
>NW_007729786.1:168031-170876 GCF_000696425.1 Galeopterus variegatus | reverse complement strand
TGAAATAAATAATCACAAAGAAATAAACAGAGAGATGTTGGTTCAAGGCAGATGGTAATAAGTGTTCCGACAGATCTACAAAGATGCTACAAAGGGGAAATAGAGGCATATGAAAATGCTGGGTGTGTCTCTGCAGGCATCTTGGAGAGTGTGAAATTTGGATGGGTTTCAAAAAATATTTTTAGGTTTCTATGGGGCAAAGACCATTCTAGGCAGAGGGAACAGCTTGAGCAAAGACAGAAGCAAAAAAGGGAATCAGTTGTGAAAGAAAGCTTGTAAGTTGATAAAACTAAAACACTAATTGCATGAAAAATGTAACCAGAGATGATGCTAGAAGTTAGAGAAAGGACAAAATCTGAAGAGTTTTGAAAAGCAGGCTGAGGTTTTGAAATTAACTTATTTTGATTCAGTTAAGGGCATCCACATCTTTTCAAATGTTCAATATGTTTTTGTACACAGCTTCTCATCATCTGAAATGTCATGATAAAGGATCTGGACAAGAATGTTCATAATAGCGTAAATTCCAAATTTCTCCAGTGCAAAATTCTTTAGAAAAAAAATGTGTGTAGAGAAATAATTTATAACATCCTTCAGAGAATAAGATATAATGAAATCCTAAAAAAATTCTCCCAGTTAAAAAAAATAAATAAAACATTCCATCTATAAAAACAAAATAAATGCAGTTTCAACTACCTAATAAATGTTGATCAAGTAATAAACACCTTAAACAATTTAGAGCAAAAATATCTTGCAAAATGAAGAACTAATTCTTACCTTTCTAAACACTGCCCTCAGAATTGCCTTAACTATGGCAGCTGAGAGCATATAATAAAGAAACAGAAAATTTTAAAGGAAAGGAGATAACTGAATGCTTTGACCCAATTGTGTGCTCTTGAAAGTACTTGTCAAATAGGGAAGCACTGACACTGAAAAGGAAACCTAAAGCTTTGAAATATAATTTGAGTCATCACCTTGTCGTTAATGATTCAAAAACCACATATAGTACTTACTAGCTACGAGGAACTCCTCTAGGCACTTAATAAGTTGCATCTCATTTAATTCTTATAACAATATTATGAGGTGAGTGTGGATATTATGAGAATACTAAGGCATAGAGACATTAAGTATCTTGCAGAGCCAGGGTCCATGCATAATTACTAAACTATACCTCTTCTTTTTCTTTACAGATTGTTTTCCAAAAGGCAGCAAAAATGTCATCATTTCTTTATATAAAAAGATCTATTGAGCTTTTATTTTAATATCAGACATTTCTAGCTGCTTGGTTTGCGAGTGGTAAACTAAAGACAGGTAATGACACTACCCTTCTAGACCTCAATTTCTAGTTAGACAAGGCAGGAAACGCATAAACTATTAAATAATCAAGATTATTTCAGGGAGGGATAAGCACCATGAAGAAGATAAAGGACTATTTGATAGGGGTAATTGGGGTGGGTGAAAATATAAAAATATATGCAAAACTGATTTTGGCCATGGGAGACTCCATTGTCCTTCCATAAGACAAAACTCATTTTCTTATTTCTAGACAAAAGTAGTTTTTGTTGCTATTAGTACTTTACTGCATACATGGTGGTAAAATAGCTCAAAGACAATAAAAAGTACAAATCCTACCAAATCAAATAACCCAGAAGGGTGTGCTCTAAAAAAGACATAGTTTTCCATTGAAGACATCCAGTAATCTTCATCCATTTAGTTTCAAAACTTTTCTCAATTTTTCATGGCATTATGTGTCATTGAGCATTGGTGTTATATGTTACCTGCTAACTTAGAAATATATATCTCAGTCAAACCTTTCTTCTGTATTCTGACTCAACTACTCCTTATTTGACATCTCCACTTGGATGTCTAAAAGACATGTCAAACATAACACATTTTCAAACTATTATTTTTTCCACTGAACCTATTCCTTTTTCACTTTTCACTAAGAGTAAATAACATCCCTATCTATCCAATGACTCGAACCAAGAAACCAAAGGAGTCATCCTTGATTCTCCTTATTCCATCCATCCCACATGAAATCCATTAGTGAATCCTGTTAGTCTTACCTGCAAAATGTGTTTTGATTTGCTTACTCTTGTTTCTCTCTGCTGTCATCACTCTGGGTTGAACTACTTTCACCTCTCAATTAACAATTTCGATAACTTTCCAAGAAATCTCCTCTTTTCTATTCTTGTCTCTCTCCCATCCTCCTAATAATAAGTGGACAGAACAGCTTTGTAAATATAAGCCAGATCATATTATTATGGTGCTTGAAACCCATTGGGGCATTCCCATGAAATAAAGAACAAAACACTGCCTATGGGCCTATAAGGATGTGCATGAACCCTATGCTCTCTGTCTCTTCAATATCTGGTACCTTAATGCCACTCAATATTTGTACTACAGACACACTGAACTTCCAGCTTCTTAAATACAACAACATTTCTCTTGTCACAAGGACTCTTCACTTTTAATTCTCTGTGCCTGGCTTGGTCTTTCCCAGCTCTTTCCAGAGCTAGATCCTTCTCTTACTGATTTTATCATTAATATCATCTTCCAGAGAAGTCTTTTCTGACCTCTTCATAAGAAGTAGGTCACCTGTTCTCATTGTGTTTTTTCTTGTTGCTATGTCATCCGGTTAAATTCCTCCAAGCCCTTGCATCAACCTTTATTTTTTTTTCTATAATAATAACATTTATTTAACACATTCGTTATTTCACATTGTACAAACCTTTAGATTCTTTTTATTCACTGGTCCATTTCTACAACAAATATATCCACAACACTATATAGTAAAATTATTTACAGTGTTTCCATATGAAAAGACTTTTTTTTTTGCCCCCACTAC
>NW_007729786.1:160446-167877 GCF_000696425.1 Galeopterus variegatus | reverse complement strand
GGGGGTTTTGGACTTTTTAAGTAAACCATCTCTTTGGGCTCACTGCTTTGTCCGGAGACTATGCAGACTTTGCCTTGAATTCTGGTCTGGCAACAGACCCCTACAGCACTGTGGCTGGAGTTTTCTTTGGGACTAAATTATGGAAAGGAGCTTGTGGCTGATTTGAAAATTCTGGAAGTTTAGGGCCTGAGCTGTCCAAGCTAATTTTTCTCCCTCCTCCAGACCAGCTGGGCAAGTATCTGTGGTGTTTAGATCCTGCTATTTTTCTTCTTCTAAGGGGGTTTCTTCTTCTATGGTTTATTTGCACTGGTATTATTTTGCTTATTGTTTACTCCAAAATGGCCTGCAAAGGTGTCACTCTGTAATAAGTTGGCCAAACAGTGGGCTTGTTAACGTGATATCCTTATTGACCAGAAAGCTTGGATTCTGACCACAGGACATCTGATTTTTATTGGGTGTTCCACTGAAGGGTGCATTGAAAGGCATCCCATAGCCTGAGTAGTGGTTTCCCGAGGCACTGTTTTCCTGCACATGGGGGGTGGGGGACAATGTTAGTTCATTGCATGCTAACGTCAGACACCATCTGAAACAAGCTGACATCATTATTTGTTGCAATAGAGGATCACCATGCTGCTTGGCCATGTGTGGTATGGGCCCTGGTGGCTACAAGACCTGCCCCTGACACCCCATAACCTGAGATGAACTGTTGCTTATGGGCCCTTACTGGGGTAGCATTTGTCCTGACATATGTCCCATAAACTACACCATGTTTCCTTGTGTGTTCGAAGTCAGTCCCCCCATTATCTGTGCTGGTCCTGTCATGACGTTGGATAAGTTCTTAGTGTTAAACTGCTGCTTACTCCAATGCACCTGATTGGTCATGATCTGCTTTATCATTGGGTCCTGCTGAAGCAAAACTTGCACCTGAGGCCCCATTATCTGGTTATGTAGCACCATCATTTGTGGGTCCTGCTGGGAGTGCATCTGCTTGGATGGAGTCATCCTTTGGGATGAGGGCCCAAGAATTTGGCTCTGAGTGTTCACTATCATATGGTCCTGTGGGGTAAGCTGGGCCCTTAAAAGAATCATAGGGTTCTGAGTGTTTAAAATTCCTTGTTGCTGAACCATCTGACCCTGGGAGGGCACAATCTGCTGGTGCATGACCATCAGCTGAGATGGTGGGCCCTGTTGGGGCTGGCCTTGCATGTTGCCCAGGTTAACATGAGGAACCCCAGAGCTATCAGCCTGTTGGTTGTTCATGTTGCCATAAATTCCCATGAGACTGGGCCACATCATATTTGGTGGCCCATGACAACCTGCATCCAGTTTTGAGGAGAACCAGCTCCTTGACCACCTGTATGCTGGACATTTTGATTTGCTTGCAGCTGAGGGGCTTCTGAATTCCTGGGGGTGGTTGCTGTGGTTGAAGGCACCTGACCATGCATAAAGTTTAAATTGGCCTGTCCTGCTCCTAGGCCCAGATGTGAACTCTGTGGCCCCTGGTTTGGTGGTTGCTGTTGTATCAACATGATGTTAGGTGGCACATTTCACTGTTGAGTCATAGGATTCCAACCCACAGAGATGATGGGCTGCTGAAATCCCTGGGAAAGTGGGTTATTTTGAGGTGGCCTTGGTCCTATCTGCTGCTGAGTTTGGTTAACTGTTGGGGAAGATGCAGGAGATCCCTGAACAAAGGGGGAAGGAGAGGAGGCAGGAGACTTGTTGGTGAGGTGGGGCTGCTTCAAGGGGGTTGGGGGTGAATTCCCTGTGGCTGTTGCTGCTGATGTTGCTGTGGGGGTCTTGTTTGCCACTGTTGTGACTGCTGTTGTTGCTTCTGCTGCTGCAGCTGGGGGAAATTAGCTGGATTCATTTGTCTTTTAACAGGGATGGGCGGCATTGAGTGGTGTGAAGCAGTTAAATATCCTGAGAGATGACTTTGCAGCTGTATATGAAGCCCAGAGACAAGTGTATCTATTGCATCTGACTGAGAAGCAGAGCAAGGGGTCCTGGGCTGCAACTCTGGATTGGGGCCTGGTGCCACCAATGGAAGATGACATGTTTCCACCCTAGGGTATCATAACAGTGGCAGGGCTGGTCATCCTTATTAATCCTGGAGCACCTGCCATGGGAAATCCTGCCTCCATCCTAACTAAATTNGTCCTGGGCTGCAACTCTGGATTGGGGCCTGGTGCCACCAATGGAAGATGACATGTTTCCACCCTAGGGTATCATAACAGTGGCAGGGCTGGTCATCCTTATTAATCCTGGAGCACCTGCCATGGGAAATCCTGCCTCCATCCTAACTAAATTTCCAGCTCTCATGGGTCCATCTTCACATCTTAGCTTCAGGTCTGAGCCAAAGCCAGATTGATAACACCTTTCCCTTCAGCCTGAACAGAAAGAATCCCCAGATCCCGAAGCTTCTGGTTGTTGCTCTAAGTCATGATATGTAGTGGCTCTGCTGCCTCCTGGGAGGATGTTGAATGTCGTGTTCATGCCATTCCAGGGCTCCACCTTCTGTACTTTTAGCTTGCTGGATTCCAACTGTAACAAATTGGGCACATTCTCTAATATTGTGTCCAATTTCCATAGGAGTCTTTATCGTCTATATTTCCTTTGAAGGTCACAAAATTTGTGGAATCTTTTAAAACACTATCACTTTTTGTGTCATCATCTTCTAGTCCAGAGTCAAAATCCATCTCTGAGTCTTCCACTGCTGATGAACACAAGGAAGTACAGATGTCTTCTAACTTTGGAAGGTCATCCAAAACCATGGTGAATGTTATTCCAGAAGCATATGCCAAGTGGGCAATAAGAAAACCAAAATATCTTTCTTAATTTATCCAGGTCATCTTCTAAGTCCAAATAAGCTGGCATTTTCAGGGCTTGTATTTTAAGGCAGCAGCCAAATAAAAATCCTAAGAACTCTCTGTCTGCTTTCAGAAAAGATAGTCAGCAGGTCCTCTCTCCAGTCCTCTCAGAACCTGAGCGTGATCCTGGCCCTCCCAAGAGGACCTCGGAACACCAGCTAGGACCCTGCATGCCCACCAGCCAGCCTCCATGTGTTTGTCAGTCCATCAAACTTTATTTCATTTGATTATTTATTTTCTGTTTCCCCTAGAAAGAACAATCTAAAAGGGCAGAGATCATGACTCTAATTCTTGTACATATTGATGCTCAATAACATGTGTTACCTGAATGAATAAAGATACTTAGATAAATATGCTTTACTTCCCAAAGTAGTAGAATGAATGCTGATGAAATAGTAGAATGCTGATGGCTCATACAGAAATGATTTCATTCACTTATTGAAGTTAGAAAATATTCAGAAAATACTTTTAAAACGCTTTACACATTTTTTTCTCTAGTAGATTTAATTTATGGTTGTGTATTATGAATGTTTAAGAGAAGGACATAGTGTGCTGTACTATATTTGCCTTGTTATTTTGAGTTAAAGAAATGTTTAAGTGGATCATACATTAACCCTACAGTAAGGTGGTTTGTGTGTTTAATTTGGCTTCGTTGTCAAATGGGAGAACACGTGTAGGAAATCTAGGTTGGAATTTCTTGTCTATTCAATTTAGTTATTTTACCATGTTTTTGTGACCATTTCTTAGTTATGTATACTTTCTTAGTATTTTCTGACTTTTCCAATAAATGAATAATCATTAACAAAAGCATTAGATTAGGACTTAATAACTTTTAATTTTAAAATAAAAATTTAGTGCTTTACAAAAAGTGCTTTCTCTTTAAATAGATTAAATGTGAAAATAAAACTACCCAGTAGTGAAATATGACTTGTTGGTCCATAGATTTGCAGGTTGGTTAATTAGTGCAGAGCATTTTCTGAGGTGTGTTTAAATTGTACTATTGATTCAAACCCTTTAAGTTACCACTGAGCTGATATGTATATATATAAAACCTCTTTTCAATGATTAGTTTTTTCATAAGACCCTTAAAAAGATGCTACATTAACAAAAAGCATGAAATTTTTTATACTTGCTACAATGTAACCTATCATCCTGGATTTGTTAATTGGTCTTTTAAGCTTGGTGTATAGAAGGAAAAAAAAATGATGTTTTTACCTCCATATATGCACATCTGCAAGTATAATGATTTTATTACCAATGATAGAAGGGAAAGAGGAAGACGTTTCAACCTTCAAACATAAACCTCTCTAATTCATTAAATTTCAAATACTATACAAACATAGATTGACTCTGCTGTTACTAAAATTTAAGAGAAAGGAAGGTCTGAGTTGCTGAGCCTGAATTTCCCAGCTGTCTGCAGATGCATCGTTTGAATCAGAGTGACTTATTAATTCATTACTTTTTCAAATATTTACTGGGCTGCTTCTCCAAAACACAGGGTTCAGGAGGGAATTAAACAAGACTTTGCCTCTTTGGGAATTTATAATCTAATTAGGATGACAAATATTAATAAACAATAATTGAGCAAAAGAGTATATAATTATACTCACTATGGGTCCGTAAGGCTCAGATATGATCATTCATATATTCACATGAATAAAAACAGCCCAGGTAACTATGAAAATGCAAACTAAGGGCACCTAATTTAGGCATGAGGGATCAGCTTAGGCTTCCCTTAAGAAGGGGCATTTAAAAGTTTCAATGAATATAATTATTATACATCGCCATATTTAGTAGCTTCTTTTTTAGAAAAGACTTACCATTATTATATATAATTAGGTTACAAAAGGCATGTAACTTTATAAATATATATAAATATGTCATACTTGTAGATATAAATATGTAAATAGACATATAGATGTATTTTCTCCCAAATTTCTCCTTAAAATTGTTATTCAAAATAACTGGCAACTTAAAGAATAAAAAGAATAACCTGTGCTGGATGATATTTTCTTACTGTCACCCACAAAAATATTTCCCTCTAACAAGTCAATTAATTTATCTTTTATAAAAAGTAGATGTCAGAGAGCTTTTTAGAAAACATAAATATAATACTAATTTTGGCATTTACAATGTAGGTTTGCTTCAGTTTTTCCTATCATATCTTAAATTAATAAGATTTCAGACTTTGCGTACAGTATAACAGTATTGCAAGAGGCTGATAATTTGCAGTTTATGTGCTTGTAGCCTTTATCTATTAGAAAAGAGAAAGTAACATTTAGAAAGAAAATTAGTAACTTTTTGCTTCTAGGAAAGAGAAAAAAAATCTGTTTTGAAATCTCAAAGACATTTTGTGGAAGCATAAAAGTCATCATAATCACCACCATATTTAAAAAGCTTTTGAAAATATGTAATGAATTCTTGGCAGCCTTTTAGATAAGTGGTGTTTATGTAAGTTATTGAAATTATTAGACAAATATGTTTTTGCCAAGCTAACTTTGGTTTTCAACCTCCAATGAAATCAAAGTCCCCTTACTATAAAAATTAATAAAGAGTGCTTATAGTTGCCTTCTACTTAGTTTTGAAGTTACAGAAGTAAATTGTAAAACAGGAGTTATTAAATGTAATTTAAACACAAATCAGTAAATGTGGTGCATATACACAAGATCTTTTAGATACAGATACTCCAAACATATCTGTAAATATGTTGATAGGAGTAAAATATACAATAAAACTAATGAATGTATTGACGTAAGTTTCCAGATTTAATTTAATGACTTTATGGAGTGTTTACTGTGTGTTTGTGGAGTACTGTGAGGGCCACAAAGCAGAAAATTACACAGTTGCTGGCTTCTGTGATTAGTGGAAAATTACACCCGTTTTGAAAGTACAATATCTATCAAGCACCAACTATGTTCAAATCTTCCATGAAAGGCACAGGCTGAATGTCAAAGTTAAAATGGTATGGATATTGGCACCAAAGAGATTAAGTATAGAAGGGAATTAGCATAATATTATAATGATAGATAACTCATCAATATTTACAGCAAAGTGATAATCCTTTGTATTTTATTTATATTCTATGAATTGAAGTATGATGTGCATGATACAACATGAATTAAAATAAGTGAATTTTTATTATAGAAAAGTAAGATGTGTAACACAGGATTTTTAGGGCAGTGAAACTATTCTGTACAATACAGTAATGGTAAGAGAAATGCAATATGCATTTGTTCAAATCCACAGAACGTACAACACCAAAAGTGACTTTTCAGTGTAAATTATGGACTTTAGATGATAATAATGTGTCACTGTAGGTTCATTGATTGTAACAAATATACCACTGTGGTGCAGGATTTTGATAGTGGAGGAGGCTGTGTGGATATGGGGGTAGGAAACATATGCGAAATCTCTATAACTTCCCTTAGTTTTGCTGTGAAGCTAAAACTGCTCTAAAATATAAAGTCTATTTAAAAATATTTTTAAAAAGTAAGGGCAAAAATAAAATTTCAAGTATTCCCATCAAATACGTACCATAGGCCCTATTGTAGTTTCTAAGAGTGGGCCAAAAATGTGGCTTTTGATAAGTGCAAAGAGGAGATCAATATCAATACCTCAGAATTAAATGAGATCAGGAAAAGTTTTCCTAATAATAAGGCCTGAGAAAGATTTCGCTTTGGCTCTTTATAAAAAGAGGCATCCCATTTTGTACTACAATACAATGCAATAAATACATTAATGATGTTCCCATAGCTATTTCTTATGAAAGAAAAATTTATCTAATGTATTTTAAGGAAGTAACAAGACAGTACATTCTTATCGTGCAGGTTTTTGATGATCTAAATGTTTCACAGATGAAATTTAGATCATCTAGAAGGTGTGTTCTTAAATTGTATGAAGAATACACCCAAAGATTGGTGAAAGTGTGCAGGGTTAAAAAGTCACATTTTACTCAAACATTAAACTTTTAAACATTAATTTTATATTAAAAGAAACATGGCTATCATGGAGTAATACACACAATTGGCATAATCTCTTACTTTAAAAAAAATGAAAAAAAGCACGAGACTTCTAAGAAATTTCACTCCCTGTTTGCAGCAAATTATTTGGCTCTGTTCTTAGATGCTCATGAGTACCAGTTTACTCTAGTGCCATTAGGGTGAATTCAGTGAAAATACTTGAAATTATGATTCCAGAGAAAATGTATGAGATTATACATATGAGATAATGTTTGTGACATGCTTCAGGGGGCTACAAATTTGAGCCTGGTCATATCCTCCATTTTCCTTTTAAAGTCCATCATCCCCTGATAGCAGGCAGATTGCCTTTGAAGTTACACATGAAGAGACTAGAGATATGTAAAGCAGAAATAGAAGAGGAAGTTACGAGAGGCAGTATGTACAGTGGATTAAAAATACAGTCTTTGGAGCTAGAAAATCCTTATTTGAAATTCTGGTGATGCCATGTATTTGTTGTGTGACAACAATCAAATTACTTAACCTTTGTAAGCCTTAGTGCTCTCACTTGCAAATAGGGAATAACAGTCCTATCTACCTGATAG
>NW_007729786.1:159670-160408 GCF_000696425.1 Galeopterus variegatus | reverse complement strand
AAATAGAAGAGGAAGTTACGAGAGGCAGTATGTACAGTGGATTAAAAATACAGTCTTTGGAACTAGAAAATCCTTATTTGAAATTCTGGTGATGCCATGTATTTGTTGTGTGACAACAATCAAATTACTTAACCTTTGTAAGCCTTAGTGCTCTTACTTGCAAATAGGGAATAACAGTCCTATCTACCTGATAGATTATAGTAATGATAATATAATATAATAATGCTGCACTGTCCACTTATAGCTATTGAGCATTTGAAATGCAGCCCATCCAAATTCAGATGTGCTGTAATTGTAAAATACACGATAGATTTAGAAGACTTAATATGAAAAAATGTAAAATATTGCATTAATATTTTTCTATGTAGTTTATACTGTTTATGATTTGTAATGATATTCTGGATACAATAATTTGAATAAAATACATTATTAAAATTAATACCACTCTTTTTTTAAAATTTTTAAATATTTTTATTTGTTCTTTACATCCATTTTGGAAGGAGGACAGAATTGGTTTTAGTTTGCAAATTTTATAGTTAAGGAAACAGAGGCTCAAAGAAACTAAGACTTACTCAAGATTCTACAAGTACGGTCAGAACTCAGAAACAAACTCCAGACATCAGTATTTCTTTTTTCACTCTATGATGCTGCTGTTGGAAATAAATTAAAATGTAGGAGGGACATAGAATATAAGTAGTAGAATTGTAGGAAAATATAACCTTAATGTACACAGTCTTG
>NW_007729786.1:156166-158603 GCF_000696425.1 Galeopterus variegatus | reverse complement strand
AGTCACAGGATTTTTTAAACTATAAAACAAAATGATAGGAAGTAAAAGAAAGCAGCAAAACGGTCTCTTTCTTATTTCAAAAATTGCCATGTATCCCAAAGTTTTGTAGAAGGTTGTTTTTTCAAAGGTGCCAGTGAAACTATAAATGATAAAGCCTTTCTGAAATTCATAATTTAAGTGGGCTTTTATTACTTTACATTTTGTATAGTGAAATGAAAATAGGAATAATGAAGAGGATACCATTTTAATATCAATATCTGCAGACAAATACAGATATAAATAGACAAGGTCTGTATGTGACTGTTGATTGTTACTGTGTTGCTGTTTCTTAACTTTAAATATAATTAAAAGATCTTTATATAGGTTTTCATTTATAGGGCATTAAATTATATATGTATAATAACTTTGGCATTATACCTTTACTTCATCTTCTTTTTGTATGAGAAACAGATTGACACCATTTTTACTGCAGCATCTTTTTTTTCAGGAGTGTAAACTATCTAAGCATGTAGATTATCTATATCAGACGAGCTCTGTGTACTTACTGTGGTATAGCCAAGTATGAGGCTTGCAACTTCTCCAAGGAAATAATACAAGGTTGTAGAATAAATGTAGACAACACTCTCTAAATTTATGAAATTGTAAGCATTATCTTTGGCAGCCATGAAATAAATATTGTTCAATTCCATTTAGATTGTGTATCCTAACCTCTGTTTTGCAACAGTCTCTCAGTACTTTATCCCTCATGCTATCATTAAAGTAATGAAGCACATATATTTTTAATTTCATCAATAATCCTGAAGGAAATTTTAAAAATTAAAAATAACTCTTTGTCACTGGGCTCTGTTCACAAGGTGAAATAAACACTAAACCTTCCCTCAAATCATTGCTGTAAATTTTCTCTCTATGGATTTAGTACTTTAATTCTCTATCTCAAGATCTACCGACGCATACGAGTTCTGTATATAAAATCTAAATACTCATCATCTTGGGAATATTAAAACAAGAGAGAGACCATTTTAACATTCAAATCCATATGATAATACTTATTTGGCCTATTGTTCCTAATTACAAAAATGCTAACATCACATGTAGTTTATCAGTTTGTTCAATCAGAAGATGCTTTGGGCCGACCCCGTGGCTCACTTGGGAGAGTGCGGTGCTGGGAGCGCAGGAGCGCTCCCACCGCGGGTTCGGATCCTATGTAGGGATGGCCGGTGCGCTTATTGGCTGAGCGCAGTGCAGACAACACCAAGCCAAGGGTTGCGATCCCCTTACCAGGTCACAAAACAGACAAAAAGAAAAAAAAAAAAAGGAAGATGCTTTTGAAATGTTTACTCCTCATGATAAACTCTATTAGAATTATACTTAAATTAGCTCAGTTGGTTAGAGTGTGGTGCTGATGACAACCAAGGTGTAGGGTTTGAACCCAATACTGTCCTTTCTTAGAACATTTTTTTTTTTAATCTAGTGTTTCCTTACCCTCCTACACTATTGGTGGGACTGTAAATAAGTGCCGCCATTATGGAAAACAGTATGGAGGTTTCTCAAACAACTACAGATAAAATTCCCATATGATCCTGCAGTCCCACTGTCAGGTATGTACTCAAAAGAATGGAAATCATCATGTCAAAGGGATACCTGTACTCTTGTGTGTATTGCAGCTCTATTTACAACAGCCAAGATATGGAACCAACCTAAATATCCATCGATGGACGACTGGATTAAAAAATTTGGTATATATACAAGATGGAATACTAATCTGCAGTAAAAAAAGAATGTAATTCTTCCATTCGCAGCAACATGGATGAGCTCGAACAAAATTATGTTAAGTGAAATAAGCCAGGCATAGAAAGAGAAATACCACATGTCCTCACTCATAAGTGGGAGCTATAAAATAAACAAATAAATAAAAGCAAAAGATACAATGGTCACAATAATATGTTGAATTTTTAAAAGGAGAGAACAGAACTGTGGTTACTAGAGGGTGGGAAGGTAGAGGTCAGCGTGAAATTGGTAAAGGGTCACAAAGAATGATTACATTTTGCAATGATGAATATACTATTTATGCTGATTTGGTCATCACATATTGTACATAGGTATTGATATTCAACACTATACTCCACAAATCCGTATCATCAATTGTTTCAAGAAGAAAAAAAAGAAAATAAATAAAAATAAAAAACGTAGTGCTTATAAATCCTCTCTCTGTCTCTTTAATATGCATGTAAATCTTTCTAAAGACTGAATAAAGTAGTGTGACAACCCAGGAATGTTTCTCTTAAAGGCCTGGGAGCCATCTCTTTAAAATGTAAAAGGATTCAAGAGTCCCTATTTTTCTGTCATCAGAATTTTATTTTATTTTTTTTTAATTTTTATTTTGTCAATATACAATGTATATGATTATTATGGCCCTTACCGACACCTCCCGCCCTCC
>NW_007729786.1:147888-155927 GCF_000696425.1 Galeopterus variegatus | reverse complement strand
ATCCTCTCTCTGTCTCTTTAATATGCATGTAAATCTTTCTAAAGACTGAATAAAGTAGTGTTACAACCCAGGAATGTTTCTCTTAAAGGCCTGGGAGCCATCTCTTTAAAATGTAAAAGGATTCAAGAGTCCCTATTTTTCTGTCATCAAAATTTTAGCCTAAAGGCCTAGCTCCCAGCTGTAACCACCTGATTGTCGTAAAGATACATAAATTTTGTTATTTATTCAGATAAAACCAATTAGCTAGCACAACTGGCTACCCCTATTACCAGGAAAATTTGTGATGAACTATGAAAGAATGAATAGCAAGCAGTGCTGTCAAGTCCTCTTCCAAGAAGACAAATAATCATTAATCTTGACAACATTTATATAATGGATCATATCTCCTTGGCTGTATGAAAAGGATGGAATTTCTTTCTGTCTTTATAATCTCATTAGCAGATTACCTGTGATGCATATGCCATTCTGATTTAATATTTACTTAATAATAAAACGGTTTTCCTTCATTTCTACATTTGTGAAAAGGCTTTTCTTGATTGACAGGGGATTTTACATTTAATTTTTCCTCAACACCCTGAACAAGTTTCTGTTACAAATAAACATATATAATAAAATAATTCTATCCTCACTGCAAACTCCACTGCTGACAATGTCTTTTCTGTCATTTGATCATTCCTGGTGAGGTAGTTGTAAAGCTAGATGAATCTTCATAGTGGAAAGATTTAGAGAGGTGTCAGGACTCGGGCTCTGGAGTCCTCATTTGTGCAACAGCCTCTGGGCAAAATCACACTTTACAACACCATAGAGTTTAAAACTTTTGCCCCCAAGTGAACGCTGGGTATTAAGGAGCTGCCTCTGGGCATGTGTGTTGGAGGACTCTTCTTACCTAAAACTAAGTGGCCTGGTCCAAAAACCAGTCTTCCTTGATCCATTGTCCCCAGAACAGTTGTTATTAATATTTTGGGGAATATAGTAAGTTCCTGGAAACTCTAATGTTAGCTATGAACATCCTATTCAGAAAAGTATACAAATCCACTTGTAGGGTGAATGCTGGACATAGAGCTATTTCCCCCCTCCCCATGCATACCAGAGTTCTCCCTCCTCCCTGGGAGACTACCCCAGACCAAGATAGTTACCTAGGGAAAGGCACATCCCTTTTAAGAACAAACAGAAGGCTGGAGGGAGCAGGGACCCTAAGTAAATGAACTAGCACTCTGGCACCAGGAGAGTAGTAAGATTAATTTATCTGCTCAGCCAGGTCTCCTGCAAGCTCTGAGTTATGTCAGCTGGGTGAGGGTCTGCATGTAAGCCTGAAAATGATTTACACCCCTACTCTGATCTGTTCACTATATAATAGTTGTATGTACTCCATGGCAGAGTGAATTTTCTGACAGACAGCTGCCTCGGTTCCTCTTGTAAGTCTAATAAACCAATGTTTCTCCCTGTTGGACCTCTGGGTGAGTTCTTTGGAATAGGCAAACTCTACGCAATTGCCCTCTCAGATTTGGGGCTCCCGTATTACAACATTTAAAGTTAAATTTTTGCATGCAAATTTAGGAAAGTTCTGAAATTTCTTGTTTTCTCCAGCTAATATGAGAATTAAACAATCCCTAACACTGAATGATTTGCACCTAGGCAGTATTCAGTAAACATTGGTTGGATAAATCCTCGACTTCCTTCAAGCATAAGTGATGCCTATGATTTAAATTACAAACCAAGTGTTTTTTCTTGTTTTCCTCTAAAAAGCTGAGTTTCCAGAATAAAAGGATCCTTAGCCATTGTAGAATTTCAATTGAACTTCAAGGTGTCTCTAGTAAGAGCCCTGTCTATACATACCACCACTATGCTATCTGAGTGAAGACAATGTAGTAGTTAAAAACATAGACTCTGGAGGGAGATTACCTGGGTTTCAAATAATAAACCTTTCTGTGCTTCAGTTCCTTATAAAAATAAGATAACAACAGTAGCTAGTTCATTTTTTTTTTTGTGGGTTCTTTTGTTGAGAATTAACAAGGTAATTAATATACTATGCTTAGCAAATATTTGACATAGTAAATGCTCAATAATTGTTGGATATAATGATTATAAGAAGAAAGTTTATATTAAAGAGATGCTATTTAAGGATTTATCTGGCAGAAAGCAACTATTGGAAAAGTTAACATGTCAAGTATTGTTATTATATTTGTACTTTAAAAGTAAAATTTTTAAATAAAGTATATTAAAAACATGTGCAGACCTCTTTCCTCTGAGGCGAGTCTATTAGAGTTAATGGAATATTGAAGAAGAGAAAAAGAAGTAATGGTAGCCTGATTCACATAGATGCATGAAATTCAGCTGAGGAAAAATTCCATATTTGAAGTTTTAGCACATGAAGAAAAGTTTTAGGAGTTTTAAGAGGCCATACACAAGGTTCTTTCCCTTTGAGATTGATGACACTTTCTATTTAAAGGTTCACAGACTTCAGTCTGATAAATGGAGAAAGAAAAATGAATTTTACAAATGACATGATAGAATTGAATAACATAATTTGAAAGTGATCAGAGAAAACAGCTTACACTGGCACTTACCCTGCTCTTTCTTCCTCCTCTCTCCCCAAAATTATTTAGATTTTTGGTTTTCTGGTGGAAAATTATGTTTTGAGAAAATATAGTCAATATAAACTTGAATAGCTATTATTCCTCTTTTTTTTTTTTTTTTTTTGACCAGTAAGGGGATCACAACCCTCGGCACGATGTGGTCTGCACCACGCTCAGCCAGCCATCTGTATACAGGATCCGAACCTGCGGCCTTAGTGCTACCAGCACCGCACTCTCCCGAGTGAGCCATGGGGCTGGCCCTATTACTCCTCTTTTAATATAGTTGTGCTGAATGTGAAAATCAGTGTCATTCAGCCCACTATTTGTAAACTGCTTGAAAATGCATATAATAAGTTAATGCAGTTCCAAGTTTGTATTTTGTGATTTAGCTGGGCAGCCAGAGAGCAAACACTTATTTTTTCTATTTCATTTTCATTGCAGGCCCCAAAAGGGATGCGCCAAATTGTCTTTCTCTTGCAAAATGTCCTAGGGGATCAAAGCTGCAAATCCTGTCCACCACAAATAGTAATAACTTTTCACAGCCAAAATAGTCAAGGTGGATTTATTGCAGGGAAGCTCGACATTGTACTTTTTTCTTATGCTTCTATGAATTCAGAGTCTGAAGAATTGACCCTCTGGAAGAGGGAGTCATTCTCTTTGTGCTTTTATTTGATCTGAAAGTGAGTTTAATGATTTTTATTTAATATATGATTGTAAGATAGTAGCTACTTCTTCATAAATATTGGCAACATCCGCAAAGCTACTATTTTGTGTTGTTGCCTTTATGACTTCCAGAAATTATTTATAGTTACTTCAACTTAATTGCATCCTACTCTGGATTTCTACCTTCACATTTTTTGCTAGCATTGTTTCCCACACCTGCAATGTTTCCTCCCTTCATAAATTTACATTAATTCTATTCATGGATATAGACATTATTAAAGTTCTGTGTCTCTCACATAACCCGCAGGGTTCACCCAAGTTTGATGTGACTTCTTCTTCTCTGTATTAGTCTGTTTCTGTTGCTTATAACAAAATACCTGAAACAGGGTGACTTATAAAGAAAAACAAAATTTATAGCTTACAGTTTCTGAGGCTGGGAAGTCCAAAGTCCATCTTGTGGTGGCAACAGTGATTCAGGGGTCTCACATTGCAGGATGGTGGGAGCAGAGAGAGTACAGAAAACAACAGACTCTCTTCTCTCTTCTTTTAAAGCCCTCAGAACCACGCCCCTGACCACCATTTTTAATCCATTCACTACTGCACGGTCCTACAATCCAATCACCTCTTCAAGGCCTCACATTTCAATTACCATAATAGGATTTCCCACCCTCTTAACAGTCACAGTGGGGGCTAAGTTTCTAATACATAAAACTTGGGGGACACAATTCAAGCTTCAGTGAGTTTTGGGGGACATAATCCAATCCACTACACCATGGAAATCTCAGAAAACCTAGAAGGGCACTTGTATCTGTGAAATAGAGACATTTATAGAAATTAAAGAGCTTTTATTTCTCCCTATTTATGGAAAACATTCATTAGACACTCACTGTGCTATAGTGCTGTCCTATATATTTCATATGTACCAGTACATTTAATTTTTGCACCAGCCCTGTTACGTAGGCAGTGTTATTATACTCATCTCATAGATGAGAAACTCAAGGCATAGAGAGATTAAGAAACTTGCCCCAAGATACATAGTTTGTAACTGGCAGAGCTGAATCAAATCTAACAAAATGCTGGTGAATAACTTTTGTTTTCTAGGGCATGCTCTTTGTTTCTGTTGGTGGCCAAGGGAAAAGTTCCTCTTCACTGATGAAACTTCATTAATGAAACACTGACAAATTTAGGTTAATATGAAGAAAAGGCATAATAACTTTTGTTATGTAACATTCTGGGAGAAGGAAAAGCATGGGGGAATCGCAAGAGAGTGATTTCCCAATTTCCCAATGGGGTACAGATATTTATATACCCCATTTCATAGGAAAAGAGGAGATGGGGTTGTAGGAGTAAATGATTCTTTGGGATGAGGTCCCAGTGGGTCTGGGGAACATAGAATGGCCTGGGACAATATCTGTGGGGCCTGCAGAGCAGACTGTGATGGGTAAAAGAATTTCTTCAAAACAGTGAATGGGACCAAAATAAAGACAGTGTTGTGTGACAAAAGTTTGCTCAGTGGTCTTGACAGACTCCAGTCTTCTTTCCTGTGATATGAGTTTAGTTAATTAAAACTCAGGGAAAGGACCGGAGGTAATTGTCTTCTTCCTTAGTGGGTCTGGACTTCGGGCAGGTAAGGAAGGGAGCAGCTTCATCCTGTGCCTCAGAGAGAGACAGAGGATTGAGAGATGGGGGCGGGGCAGGGGAGAAATTAGAGAGACCTTGAGGCTGCTCCTTTATTCCAGCATGTCAAAGCACCATATTTTGGGGTAGCAGCTTTCTGTACTCCAACATCAGGTAAGGGAGATACTGAGATGAATGAGACATTTTCCCTGCTCTCAAGGAGCTCACAGGAGAGCAGTGAAACTGATATTTAAACCAGTGATAGTAAAGGTAAACACCTTATACAAAGGACTTCTGTATTTCATATTACTCACGTATTTTTCTTTTGCAATACTCAAAGCAATTAAACTATTTAATATAAAATAACAAAAAATAAAATTAAAATAATGAAAACAAAAAATTTCTTAAACCCGTTATAAACAAATCCCAATTCTAGTTTTCCCATTTTCTCGTTTTCCCATTTTCTCCTAGACCTTCTCAAATGCTTAGGAGTATTTCACATTTTACTTTTCACCACTTACTTATCTAATACGTCACTTTCATAAAGTACAGAATTTGGCCTTGGCAAAAAGAGCTCTGTCAGGCCTTTGGCTTCTGGGAGGTAATTTATGTGACACCTAAGAGAAATGTCTTTGTTTAGGGTGGGAGCTGACCTTACTGGATTTTGGGGTGGGACTGGCTACCCCCCATCATCATAGGATGGATACTGCCTGCACCAGAAAGAACAACCATGTGATTTAGGGAAGGGGCTTTTGATTACATAGTATTAGTGGACCTGGAGGCTGAGATTCATCAACCAACCAATGATATTTATCTAACGAAACCCAATTAAAACTCTGGATACTGATGCTAAGATGAGCCTCTCTAAGTTGCAGTACCCCACGCCTATTGTCATAGAGCGATCCCAAGAAAGTAACACATCCTGTAGACAACAAAACTCCATGTTTATAATCCACACAGACCCCGCTCTATGCTTCTCTTCCTTTGGCTGACTTTGATCTGTGTACTTTACTTGAAATAAACTGTAACTGTGATTATAACAGCTTCCAATGATCTCCATGAGTTTCTCTAGTGAACTACTGAAACCAAAGGTAGTTCTGGGAACCCCCCACTGAACTTACAGTTTGTCATAAGTGAGGGTATTCTTGGGGACTGTGCCCTCAAACCTTGCTGTTTGGCTATCTTGGGGAAGTCATTCAGAGTATACACAATGTACCTACTTAACTTTTTAGTTTTGATCATCTAGGTTGTTCCTAGTTTTCTACTTTCAGGGGTAATCCTGAAATGAATATTTCAGTGCACATAATTGATCTCTTCTTGGATATAAATATTTATCTCTTTTATCCCCCAGGAAGCTAATTCTTGTATGAAAATGCCTCTTATTGTAACACCAAGTTTTCTCATGAACTGAATGTTGTTTTTCTTTGGCATCAACTGTCATACCTATTTACTTATTTATTTAACTTTGGTCTGGATCAGTTCTGTTTGTTGTTGTTTTAATAGCTTTATTAAAGTACAGATTATAGGGGAAAGCAAAATATTTTGTCCCCAAAATATATTTCTTGGACATTTTTCAAGATAGCTAATTCAGAGAGACTGAAAAACAAGATTATCTAGAAGGCTATTTCTTTGTGGAAGGAACTATAAATGCAAACAGCCAGACTTCCTCTGAGGTACCCCTACTTTGGCTACTGTCAGTTCTGAGAGACAACCTGAAATAGTTTCATTTACATATCAGATGTCTCTACTTAACTTTAATTTCTGACTTCCTTCTTTCACCTATGACAACACCTTCCCCCAGAACTTGAAACCTGGTCTCAGGCCATTGTAGTGGGGGTTGTACTTCCTCCCACCTTCTCTCTCTCATGAACACTGGTATATAATGTTCCCCCTGGGACATTTGGCACATTACTCTCACGTGATTTCCCCCAGTCCTTCCCTTCTCCCACAATATTTGTTATTCCTTTTCTTCCTATTGACCTAAATTTGTCAGTGATTTTTATTAAAGAAACTTTATGGCTGAAGTTTTCTTTGGCCCCCGCAATCATATACCATAAAGTTCATGCATTTAAAATGCAGATTTCAATTTTTTTTGGTGTATTTTCAGAGTTGTGCTTATATAGTAAAAAGAGTTTCTAGTAGTGTAAAATAGAAACACAATTTTATCATTTCATCTTAATGACTGTTAGTTACCAAAAGTAGTAAATTATATCATTCACTCTACTCATGCACTACCATGTAAGGTATTTCTCCTGCTCTTATGGCAGGTGCTTTGATGGTATCAATGACTATATCTCCTCTTCCTGGAATCTTTGGTTTCTCACTTATCATTACAGGTGTCAGAGTGCATCATCTCATTCTTAGTTTTTTTTGTCTTTTATTCTTATTAAGAGCATTTATAGCTTAGCAATGAGCATTCTCACTTTTATAAGGTGCTCAAACTCAAGAGAAGATGGCTGGCTTTTAGGCAACTGTTCTGATGTGTGAAACAATGAATCAGCTTAGCTTTTGTGAACCTTTTATTTGACACATTTTTAAGCCTTGCAACAACTGTCCCTTAGCTGTGTCCTACTCAGTAATAATTCTTCAAGGATACCTACAGAGAATCTTGCCAAAGAGGCATTCCTTTCAATTTTTAGACTTGCATTTCCTTATAGTTTGCTGTGGGGCTTGTTGTGAGCTGGTGAAATTAGAAACACCAAGCGTTTAAATTCCTTTGCCTCTAGTTACTTTGATGGATTACTCCAAGACTAGAAGAACTATAGTGCTGTCAGATTTGGCTTGCTACTGCAGCACATTTCCCAGACTAGAATAACAGCACCATCAGTTTTTTGAAAGAGCCTCATGTTTGACCTATGTTTTCCAGAAGGTGATTCTTTTATTTAAAAAATATTTTCTTTCTTTGCAGTGGAAAAAGAACCAACAGTTTCTCATAAGTATGCTATAAACTGCAATATACTTAATGGCAAAAGTTATTCTTTTCTTTAATTTCCACTGATTCTATCCTAATTTGGACACTATTTACAACCTCCTTGGTCATTGAATTAGTCTTGTAATTTCCTGATTTCAATATCTCTGTTCAAATCATTGTGTCAAAGGGATACATGCACTCCCATGTTTACTGCAGCACTATTTGCAATAGCCAAGAGTTGGAACCAGCCCAAATGTCCATCATCAGATGAG
>NW_007729786.1:146424-146930 GCF_000696425.1 Galeopterus variegatus | reverse complement strand
ACAACTGTAAATACAACTGTTATAATGTTTTCCTTGGCTCAGAAATCTCTACTGGCTCCTCATTTTCCTCAGAAGAGAAGTAATACACCTTAGGCATTATTTAGTGGGGGAAGTTGTAAAGACATGAGTTTGAATTCCTACTCTATTTAGCTATCTTGTGATTTGAAGGCTATTGTGTGTCTATGCTAGTCAGTTTCTTTTTTGACAAAATTGACTATCCCTTCAAAGGTACAGTAGTCCCACTTATCCGTAAGGGATACGTTCCAAAACCTTCAATGTATTTCTGAAACCACAGATAGTACTGAACCCTGTATGTATTCTATTCTTTCCTCTATGTACATACCTATGATAAAGTTTAATTTATAAAATAGGCACAGTAAGAGATTAAAAACAATAACTAATAAGTTACTATTAGTAAAGTATTACTAAGTAAAATAGGAGTTACTTGAAAAGAAGCACTGTGATACTGTGACCATGGAACTGGTAACCAAGAGGGCTATGAAGAG
>NW_007729786.1:141102-145648 GCF_000696425.1 Galeopterus variegatus | reverse complement strand
TTGAAAAGAAGCACTGTGATACTGTGACCATGGAACTGGTAACCAAGAGGGCTATGAAGAGACTAATAAGCTGGTGGCATATACAGCATGAATACACTGGACAAAGGACTCACATCCTGGGTGGGTTAGAGTGAGTAGACTTGAGATTTCATTGCACTATTCAATTTAAAACTTATGAAGAATTGTTTATTTCTGGAATTTTCTATGTAATATTTTCTGGCCACAGTTGACTGTAGGTAACTGAAACTTTAGGAAGCTAACTCTCTGATAAAGGGGAACTATTGTACTAAGCAAATTAATAAGTTAATGAATGTCCAGTTTTGGGGAAACAGTAGGTACAAAATAAATGTTTTCCACATTTCCTTATACTCATTTTTAAGTCTTTCCACTATCTTTCTTCAACTTTTTTTTTTTTTTTGAGTAAACATGTCTGGAACACCTACTATGCAGTACATATACTATCAACTTCTGTGAAGGATATAAGAAAGACACAGTGCCCTAAAAAACTTTGAGCGTAAAGAACGTAAGGACAGAGCAAAGGAAACTGACATGGAAAGATGGATGGATTTATGAAATGTTTAAGTGATAGAGTTGACAAGACATGGTGACCAATTAAATGTGGATGCAAGGGTAAATAAAGGAGAGGACAGTGTAAAAGAAGACCCCCAAATTTATGGATCAAGACAGCTGTTAGATGGAAACCCATGTTTTATTTTATTTTTTCATGTTGTCTCCCTTTTCCTGTTTGATGCCCTCTTCCCTCAAATGAATTGGACATTTCTTAAGATCACAGCCCATGGTATAAAATTATTTAAACCCACCAATGTGCTCTGTGTATAAAACAGGCACTCAATAAAAATTTAATAAAGGAGTAAATGCTTGTAGAGAAGAATGATATTTGGTGGCAAGTGAGGTTCACTGGGGATGAGAGGCTTTTCTTGCTATTATTGAATCAGTTTGATCTCATTAAATAATACCGAGATTTAAGTACCAACCTCCATGATAAATAGAGTTACTTTAGCAAAATTCCCAAAACATAAGTATCTTTGTTTCAGTCATTTTAATTCCATTTGCTGTGTTGTTAAAAAGCCAAAAATGAATGACTTAGATTTTATTTTTAGTTGGTTTCCTTAATTTCTCAAAATGCAGGAAGATACTGGGAGAAGGAGAAAAATCCAAGAAATGGTTTATATAAAGAAAAGCTATATTCTGCATTTATTAACATTTTATGATAAACTGTAAATAGCTCTTTACCAAGGTGCTCTAATTGATTTACATAAGTGAACACATGTATACATATACAATATTCAAGTATATACATGTATATTATTTAAACTAATAAGTAAATCACAAAATTAGTTGATTCACTTCAGACTTGTAGGAGGTATTTAAAAATCAAGAAACCAGAGTTATTTTCTATAATTTATTACTCCAAGAGAAGCCAAAAGATAAATATAAATATTGTTACTCCTATGACTGGCAGAGCAGGAATGGCTTGCTCTCTCAACACTAAACAAATGACTTGAAAGTCCAAAAGTTGGTTCAAGGATTAGAAGGTGGGTTTGTTTAGATAACTGGTACTCAACTAAATGTCTAACCAAGCAAATGAACAAAGAGAAAAGAGGAGCAATGGGGTCCACTTTATCCTAGTCCCAATCAAAAGGGCCAACCTCTTACTCATTCTTATTCCACTGACACAATAATTGATAAAAATGGTTCTCCTGTTTTTGACACCAAGAAGAAAAGTACCAACTAGATTTAAATTAGAGAAACAAAGCATAGCTGGGAGCCCTCCAGTGTGCACCTACATAGAACAGCAGGAGAGGGCTCGGAAGATCAGAGAAAGGTAAAGAGAATTTTAGTGGCTTCCAGACTTCCAGTCACTGCACAGTGTGCAAATGAATCCCTACCACTCTCATGAATCCCCTGTCAGGGGGAACCTGCCCAAGCAAGATCTTCAGGACTGGCCTTCCCACCTCTGTTAGTTACCCATCAGGGCAAACCATGGAGAGGGAGCAGGTTGAGGGGAGTTTAAGCAGTAATTGTCTGGCAGTCACTTTAAGGAGGAAGAAAAGGGAAAGAGAAAGGGAGAGTAAAAGAAAATAAAGCATTGTCTTGTCCGAATTTAGGCAGCAGGGGATCCAGGAGAGACTTACCAGCAGCAGAGACTTGGGAGAAAAATAGTCCCAGTGGCCACTTGCCTCTGCAGCTAGGGTCTTCTCTGGTGCCTCAGGCTTTCCAATTTTCAATGGTGAATATAATAGACCAGCACATGTGCCAAAGGGGGAAAATCACAGGGCCATTTCTGGCAACCAGACTCCCTCTAATGTTATGGACAGACCAGACTCGGCTTGCCCTCTTGCATTAACTAAACAAATGACTCAAAAGTCCAGAAGTTGGTGCAAGGATTAGAAGGTTTATTCAGCTAACTGACATCTGGGGGACAACCAGGCTAACATCATCCCAACTTCTGATGCCTGTTCTGGGGTTTATAAAGGGGAAGAGGCAGGAAGATGAGGTAAGGGTCTTTGTTCAAAAGAAGTGGGGGGAAGAGTCTGGGAGCAGCAGATGGTCTGAGTCAAATGTCAGGGTCCCATGATGGACTGGAAACTTCAGTGTCACAAAGTCTATGGTCAGCTTCAAGTCTTTGGTGTTACCTTGAGATTGGAGTCCTTATCTCCTAGGGAGAGCTCAAGGATAATAACCTCAGTCAAACATCATAAATATACCTGACTTGGATTTCTAATTAACGTGAATGCAGTTTTCCTTTAAGTAAGAGGGGAAGTTTACAACAGCTAGGTTGTCTTACCTCTCTCTTATATCTCCTCTTGTTTGCAGCTAATTAGAGAGGTAAGGAAAACAAGAAACTTAGTTTCAGTCCTTAATTATACATGCACCCCCTTTGAAGCAAATCAACAAGAGGCCATGATTTCATCTCCCAGCAGTCTCTCAATTCTTCTGCTAACATCAAGGAATTGATCATTATCAGTATCCAAGTTAAGGCTGACTGAAATGTTCTGCTTGGTCTTAGTTATTCCAAAGATGGTTGTTTTTCTGGCTAACTTCCCTTTCATTACCTCCTGGCTTGTACTGAACTAAGCTCTTGGGTCATAGAAATGAACAATGCACTCAGCAGTAAAACAAGTAATGCTTTATTAAAAGAGGAGATAGACTTGTGCATAAGGGGGGTAGCTACAGTAAAGCTAGCCCCCCGAGGAGAACTATTCATGGTCTTTATAGGGAAAGAAGTTAAGGGGTGCAGGACAGCACCATTGGAAGTAGTCCATTTTGTTCTTCCTTGTTGTGTCATGGGTGTATGCTTAAGTAGGGCTTTGGTCCTTGCGCCTGCTCAGTAGGTCCAAGATGGTTGTGGTGTTCATTGTCATCACTCCAGAAGGGTCATTGTAGCAGTCACCTTAAAGCTTTGTGTCCATGTGGGAATTCCTAAAGGGGTGTTAAGGTTAATCTGTAACTCAATTGTTACAACTGCAGTATTTAAGCCTTTGGGAGGGTTTTGCAACTCAGCGCATATCTGTTCCCCTCTTATATCCAATTTTTTATCAGGGTGGGCCATAGGGTAATTATGTGCCCTTCGTGGTCTCATGACCAAGGAGTGGAAAAATAACAAAGTGACCTCCGCAGGGAAAATGGAGTCAGTTTGATTCACAGGCCTAGCCTTACTCTGTTTCATACTCATTGCTGGTAGAAACATAAATCGTTATTTAGAGAAATCTAAGGTTGATGCGGCAACTAAAATTGCTCTTTGTTTTCATTCAGAAGCAGAAGCAGAATGTTGAATATAGCTGAACATGGCATTGACTGGGAGGGGTATATTAGTCATAAGAAACCGTACCTTCTGAAGGAACAGAAATACACTCTGATTAACACTCATAGTTGTCGACACTCTGTAATGCTGTCCCATAGGTAGTAAAAAACAGTAGTTCACCATGTATTAACTAACTACTGGGGCCAGGCACAGTGTTTGGAAATGATGATAGCGAAATAAATAAATTATCTCTGTGTTCAAGAAGCTTATTCTTGTGGGGCGGTAAGGCATATAAACAAACATAATAGACTATAGTGATGCTGACCCAGGCTCACAGATAGCATCTCCAATTTTGCAATGTGCTCTTTCTGTTAAGACTTGGCCTCACAATCGTTCTCAGCACTGTGATCCAACCCACTTCTCTGCATCAGATGGAGTTGGCTTGTGAATTGAGGCTGTATGCAATTAACAAGAACTTCTTATAAGGATAAATAGATCCTCGATCCGAAGCATAGATCCTCTATCTGATCTTAATGAGACAACCTATTGCAAACCATGGGATTTTGACCTTGCTAGTTGAGTGTATAACCAGAATCCTGAGAAACATAATGCAGTTTGAATGCAAGCACCTTGAGGCCGTTCATTAATGGGTAAATCCTTGTATAAATGCCAGTTTCATACTAAGCAACTTGGGGCACAGATGGCTAAATGAAAAGTTGCTTACTGTATTTACAGAAGGGCATCTGTTATGTTACCCACATCCTCAGATTTTTTTTTTTT
>NW_007729786.1:139685-140454 GCF_000696425.1 Galeopterus variegatus | reverse complement strand
TGAGGGTTGCGGTCCATTGCCGGACACGAAAAAAGACAAAAAGGAAAAAAAAAAAAAAAGAGGCAGGGCTCGTGCCCATGTTTGAGTTGTCTTCCTCACCCATATTTTTCTTATTGTAGGAAATAAAGTTTTTAAGTCAAAAGAGTTTTTTGAAATAATTTACTCTTCCTTCCCTAGGCTGAGTCCCAAGGGAAAAAAAGAGTTGAGCAGATTTTAGGAGTAAGAAGCAGAATTTATACAGCAAAGACTAGGGTTTCTTTAGTCCCAAGGGAAAAAAAGAGTTGAGCAGACTTTAGGAGTAAGAAGCAGAATTTATACAGCAAAGACTAGGGAGCTGAAGAGAAGGGTGCATGGCTTTTAGTAAGTTCTCCATAATTCTTACTATATGTGGGGATGAAAAGATAGTTGCAGCATGGACTCACATAAAAGATTTGTCTTTCCTGAGGGCTGGAATCCAAATTGCCTCTCCAGTCAAAAGGATGTAAGGTTGGAATGAAGAAACTATATTTTGGTGTTAATCTTAATAGTGCAGAATTCTATAAATAGGTGATATAACTGAAATTTACCTTATTTTTAGGTTTTTTTTTTTTTTTGTCTTTTGTCTTTTTCCGTGTCCGGCAACGGATCGCAACCCTCAGTGTTGCCCCTGTACCGGACCGGGGACCGGCAATGGGATCGCAACCCTCGGGGCTGCTCCCGCACCTCGCTCAGCCAGTGAGCGGGAACCGGTCTGTATGTGGGATCCGAACCCTCGGGCGGGAGCGCTGCC
>NW_007729786.1:131003-138685 GCF_000696425.1 Galeopterus variegatus | reverse complement strand
GGGATCGCAACCCTCGGGGCTGCTCCCGCACCTCGCTCAGCCAGTGAGCGGGAACCGGTCTGTATGTGGGATCCGAACCCTCGGGCGGGAGCGCCGCCGCGCT
Organism: Galeopterus variegatus; assembly: GCF_000696425.1. Lineage (NCBI taxonomy): Eukaryota > Metazoa > Chordata > Mammalia > Dermoptera > Cynocephalidae > Galeopterus > Galeopterus variegatus. The sequence continues at coordinate 138,582 of NW_007729786.1, read as the reverse complement.
TCCCAAGCGGCGCACTATCCAGTGCGCCACCGGGCCGGCCCTTTAGGTTTTTTTTTTAAACAGAGTAATATGGGACTTTTTTTGTATCTCTATTTTTTAAAAACCAAAAATTTTCCAATTTAGGGATTCTTCAATGTTCTTTACCAACCAGTTTCATAGGAATCACCTGGAAAGGTGTTCAATGATTCTAATCCCCTACACACTTGGATTCCTTACATTATAACTGCAGTCAAGTCATCTGCAGTCTTTAAATGCTCCTCTGGTAACTTTGTTGCACCTCCTTTAGCTCAGCCTTCAAACCTATTCATCATTGTGTTGGAGAGGTCATTCATCATCACTTGTTTGGTTCTTCTGGCAAAGGACTCACTACTCTCCAAAGCAATGCACCTTTTAAAAATGAAAACACGTGTTTTACTACTTCCAGATAGTCACTGTGTATGCAAGCTGGCAGAGAGCAACAATATCTGTGTACTAAACTATTTCGAACACAATATAAAATGTTAAACATGTTTGGAACATGACCTTTAGCATGATTAAGGAGAATATAGATCCCACCACTCAACAGGTGCTTCTGTTCCTTTATGGAGCACTCAGATGTACCACATGTGGGATAATAAATTCCTTTTCTTATTGAATCGTGAGGAAATAAGTAAAGACCACCCAAACGAGAACAGAGGCTACTTATTCACAGTTTGCTGTATAGCAAGCCACTATCGCTGGCATTTGGCAGAGATTGAAAGGCAGGCAGGGGAGTGAGAAAGCTTAATAGTGAAAAAAGAGGGAAGGCTTCAGTACACTCTGTTTGCAGGTTTGGGGCATGGGGAAGCTGCAGGCTGGTCAACTGGAAGTAGAGCATCTTGTGCGATTGGTTTGGGGAGCATATTTGGTTTTCTATGGTTGGTCCTGAGTTAGAGATAAGAACATGAAAATAGGGGAACTGGCAACCATTGACCAATTCCTTGATCATCCTAGACTGATTAATACAGAAGTTGTGACTAAGATCTAGGGCTGGTTGCTACAGAGGGTGAAGGTCAGAGTTTATTGTCATGTATGATCTGGCAGTTTGTATATAAGTCTCTCAATCTTTACAACTAACAGCCAGGTATGTTTTATTATCTCATTTTAAATGGCAAAGAAACTGAGGGATAAAGAAATTAAATAAGTTTCCCAAGATCATATGTTTAAGTAAATAGAGGAGCCTGGATCTAAAATAAGATCCAGCTGACTAAAAGTCCTTGCTCTTAAACACCATTTTAACTGTTTTACAACAAGAAATGATAATGTTTAAAAAGTAATAATACATTACATCTGTATGTATCTCATCTATTCAAGGTTTTTTACTTTCGTTTTTCTATTTCAGAGACCTGAGTTTATCCCAATGTGTATTATGGCTCATTCAAAATTAAAAAGTTCCAAGTACAAAACAATATTAACTCAAGACTTGGAAAACTGTAAATAGCTTTCAGCCTTCTGAATTGAAAAATGATATTTTTGTTTTAGGTTTTTTAAAAGTCGGTATTTTTCAAAAAGAAAAGTTTATTTTTTAATTTTTTTTAATTACATGTTTTTTTGTTTGGGACTAGTTTGTCTAACTAACTACAGATAAGCCTACAATATTTTAGGTAGGCAAGCACTTTTCTCTTTGGAGGATCATTAGGCACACAAGAGAAAAGTAGCCTGCCTACTGGTGGAATTCTAAAGCATTTAGTAAGAAAAGAAAATCCTTCTCTGTATGGCTGCATATTTTCAGCATGACTTTAAAACACTCTTCTTTTTCCTTCTTTTGTAAATAGAAAATTTAAAAAATATATTTCTTTACAAAAGTTCTTATCTCCTAACATGATTTAATTGGTAGCTCCTGAAAGTAATCCCAAAGTATACTCGTATTTCTAGAACTATCTGAGTTCCTTCTATAATATTTTTTAATGTCAATTTTGTAAGCAAGATAGAAATGAAGAAAAAAGAAAAAAAATTGGTTCAATTTACATGTTCTCACTGATATTGGCAATTCAAAAATAATAATCCGGTGATTTAAAGTTTCAGACATTTAGAAACATTTTTCTTTTTAAAAACATCATGAATAAAGATTTCAAGCACATAATATATTTAGCAAATGAATATAGTTTTAAATCAGACATATTTAACTGATTTTCTCACTTAGACTTGTATCTTTTTGTTAGGCTTATGAGATGAAACAGACTGTAGTACATAAGTACTGTGATTTAGAAAGGGATTTTAAGGAACTTGTTTTTTACTTCTGCTTATATTTCTATGCTGTAGTGAAAAAATTTAAAACCTAAGAGAAATGAGATTCTAAAATGATATTTCCTCATAAAAATTTTTATCAGAATGCTTTTAAACGTTCACCTTCATATCCATGAAATAATTTATTTCCCTCATCTGACCATTCTTAAATTTATTTCGTTAGCTATCACAGAGCTTGTGTGGCTCAAAGAGCAACTTTCATCAACTACTTTAGGAGCAAAAAGACTTTTTGCTTTGAAGTATAGGGAGGTGGTTAGACCTCTGGTCTTTTTTAATTTCAGCCACTCTCTCTTCAAAAGAAAGTGAAGGGACAATGTTCCACAGTATTAAGCTAAATTTAAACAAGTTACTTAAAAGAGAGGCATAACTTAATTAGATTTTCATAGTCAGGATTTAAAATGTACTATAAAAGCTTTTTGAGCTTAAAAATGAGTCATGATAAGTTATATAATTTAATAGGTTAATAATGCCAGTTTTTTATAATAATTATCACTATTATAGTAAAATTATAATAATGGTTGATAAGTCGTATGTCTTCCTTTTTAAATATTGCTTGAAAGTTGCAGTTAGTAATAAGTATTATCCCAGTAATAAGTATTTATCCAATAAATACTATTCTCATTTAATGGTAAACCTGAAAAAATATGGTTTTCTTTGAAGAACAGTATAGATAACCCCCTATATACCAAAACAGATTTGTTTTAATATTTGAGACAAAAAATCAGTTTCTTCATATGTTAATTTTAGCAAAAATTGAGGTAGATTTAAAAATTATTTGATGAGAGTTTTTGTTATTTGTATATGACATTAAGCTTTTTTGGTTTTTGTTTGTTTCTTGGTAGTTTTTTGACTTGTACAGAACATTTTTAAAATACTTAGTAGAATTTACTGCTGAAACCATCTGGGTCTGGACATTTTTTGGTGGGAAGGTTTCTTACTACAAATTTAATTTCTTTAATAGACATGGAGTTATTCAGTTTATCTACTTTTCTTTTTATTGAATATACATATTCATGGGGCACAGATATGACTGTCAGCATCTGTGCCTAAGATGTGATCAGATCAGTACTATCAGCATGTCTACCACCTCAAATTACAATTATTCCTGGTTGTTGCCTAGATGATCTGTCCACTGTTGAGAGAGGGATTTTCAGGTCCACCACTATTATCATATTGGGGTCTATCTCTTTCTTTAAATCTGATAGTGTTTGCTTTATACATCTGGGTGCTTCACTGTTGGGTGCATATATATTTATTATCATTATGTTCTTTTTGCTGGATAGATCCCTTTATCATTATATAGTGGGCTTCTTTGTCTCTTTTTATGGTTTTTAGTCTGAAGTCACTTTATCCAAGATAAGAATAGCTACTCTGGTCATTTTTACTTCCATTTGTGTGGTATATCTTTTTCCATCCCTTCACTATTGGTCTGGCTGAGTCTTCACTGGTAAGGCTAGTCTCTCAAAGAGAGCATATAGTTGGGTCTCCCCTTTTAATCCAATCTGTCAGTCTGTGTCTTTTGATGGGGAATTTAATCCTTTTACATTTAGGGTTGTTATTGGGAGGTATTGACATACTACTGCCATTCTAATCACTTTTTGTTTAGATGTTTTAAATATCTTTTGTTCCTTTCTTCCTCTTTTATTATTCATCTTCAATGTTTGTTGTTTTTTTGAGATGGTAAGATTTAGTTTCTTTTTTCTTTCTCATTTGCATTTGTGTTTTACCAGTGGGTTTTTTTGTTCTTTCTTGTGTATCCGTGGTAGTGATCATTGTTTTTCAGATTCCAGGTGTAGGACTCCCTTGAGAATTTCTTACAGGGCTAGTTGCATGGTGATGAAATCCTGAAGTGTTTATTTATCTCAGAAACATACTATTTCTCCTTCGTTTCTGATGGATAACATTGCTGGGTGTAGTATTCTTGGCTGGCAGTTTTTTTCTTTTAGTATTTTAAATATATCATCCCACTTTTTTCTCACCTGCAGAGTTTCAGTTGAGAAGTCTGCTGTTAGTCTGATGGGGGTTCCCTTACAAGTGACTTGATGCTTTCTCTTTCTGCTTTTAGGATTCTCGCTTCATCTTTGAGGTTTGCCATTTTTGACTATAATGTGTCTCAGAGAGGATCTGTTTGGATTGAATCTGCTTTGGTATCTTCAAACTTCCTGGATCTGAAAGTCTGTTTCCCTTCTATACCTGGGAAGTTATTCATTGTAATTTCATTGGATAGATTTTCAATGCATTTATCTTTCTCTTCCTCTTCTGTGACACCCATGATTCATATGTTTTTGTGCTTAAGGTTATCTGCTAGCTGTCTTAGACTTTCTTCATTTTTTTAAAAGTCTTCTTTTCTTTTCTTTTTTTTTTTATCTGCCTGGGTTATTTTGCAAAGACCATCTTTGACATCAGAAATTCTTTCTTTTGCTTGCTCTAATCTGCTACTTATGCTCTTGATTGTGTTTTTTAATTTTGTTGAATGAATCCTTCAGTTTCAGGAGTTCTGCTGCATTTTAAAAAAATATATTAATCTCTTTTTAAGGTTCCTCCTTCATATCCTGGTTATTTTTTCTTATTTCATTGTGTTGTCTAACTGAGTTTTCTTTTATCTAATTGAATTTCCTTAAGATTGTTATTCAGAATTCTTTTTAGTCATTTTAAGAGTTTCCTGTTCTGTAGGATCTGGTACTTGAGAATTACTATATTCTTTTGGTGGTGTCATATTTTCTTGTTTTTTCTTATTTCTGCTATCTATACACTGATTTCGGGTCATCTGGTACATCAGTTACTTCGTCTATTACTCTGGAGTTGATTTCAAGGGGAAAGACTCCCTCCTCTTTTTCCAGGCTCTTCTGGTGACTTTGCTTGTGTAATGCAGTTGAATATGCAGTGGGCCACCTACACTGTGGTGACAAAGCCATCATGGCAGGGGTAGAAGCTGTGACAGTTGCTATTGTTTGCCACCTCTGCAGAAGCAGAGTGGGGCCTCCCAGTCATGGTGGTGCTTACACTTGCCCTCTGTGTGGGCAGGTGAAGGGCTGCCCAGGGCCTTTCCTACCTGTACCTCCCTGGTCACAGTGGGCAGTGCTCACTCCTGCCTTCTGTGCAAACAGTGGGAGGACTTCCCAGGACTTTTACTCTGCCTGAGCCTCCCCCAACATTAAGTTTTCAACTAGGCTATTTAATAGATTTTTTATCTTCCCCTTAGGACACATATTTGAGCATATGAGTTGGGTACATGTTGAGAGTTAGAAGGAAGGAAATTGGCATTTGGGATGAAAAAATAGGAAGGGATGAGGATGACATAGGAGGAGTACATATTTTTGAAAGGCACTGCCAAAAATTTAACATACACTTAAGAAAATAACTCGGCACTGGAGTGGATGTAGGAATAGTAATTATCTAAGAGGAGTTGATGGGGAGGGTCAAGAATGCACTGATATTGTCAGGAAGACATCATGTGTTATGTTTATGTAATTTTGTCTATTGGGGAGAGAGGTTGGGACCCATGAAGGAAATAATTTTCTTGCTGATTGCCAACAGAGATCATTTCTAAAGATACCTTTGCAATACAATTCTCTCCCAATTATCTAAGAGGAGTTGATGGGGAGGGTCAAGAATGCACTGATATTGTCAGGAAGACATCGTGTGTTGTTATGTTTATGTAATTTTGTCTATTGGGGAGAGAGGTTGGGACCCATGAAGGAACTAATTTTCTTGCTGATTGCCAACAGAGATCATTTCTAAAGATACCTTTGCAATACAATTCTCTCCCTAAGAATTTATTAAAAAGTGGGTATGTATTTTGGACATAGCACACACAGGACATTGAGAATAGATACTATCAGGGCACAGTCACTGCCTTGTGTTGAGTATGATTATAAGCAAATTATTGGGTATGATATAAAGCAGGTTTAAATAAAGAAGTGTTTTGAAAACAACTATAATTAATTAGGTTCACTTGGGTCATGATTCTATAGGAAAAAAACCATTAACTTCAGCTACCTAGGTTTGAATTTCTCTTATATTATTAACTAGCATGGGTAAGACATGAAGCACTTTTTATCTCCAGTTTTCTCATAAAAGTCTATCTGGGGATTCACCACCCTCTTCAGGGTTCTGCCATAAAAGTACTTAGCACTTTGCCTAGCAGCATATGCCTAACGCACTGTCCAACATCAACAAAATATTATTTATTCCTTTTTTCTTGGAAATTGGGTATTCTGCTGGGCCTTAAATAGTGGATATCATTTTGAAAGGAGATGATATTAGAAGAGGAAGTGCCGTTTGTTTATTGAGCCACTCTAGGTTTATAACCTGAATTTAAATTAATACACAATTGAGTTTTGACTTATTCTGGCTGATATTTAATCACCTAAGGAAAAACCTACTCAAAGGTTGGCAACGTTGGATGCATTCCCTTTTCTTATAGATTTTCTGTCACAGTCACCTTTCTATGACAAGGATCTCAATTTTGTAGGTAACATGAATTTAAAATTGAATTTCAGCAAGTGTGATAGTACTTGAAGGAATGTTATTCTTTAGAATAAAAAAAAGTTTTAGAAGTTAAAAATGTTTGCTTTTAATTATTAAATACAAATGCTGATAACTTTCAGTGTTGCATATTTAAATTTAACCTAATCTTGTCCTTACTGTAGGTTAAATCTAAAACAACTTTGTCAAAAAGTATGGAAATGTCCATTTTATTTTTCAAAATATTTGCCTTTTTGTATTTAAATAATAAATGCATTTAAACAGCTATATCCTTCTGAGATGTTATTTATGATAGCTCTCATAATTCTTAAATTTTATGGCATTTACTGAAATGCAGATAAAAAACATTCTCCAAAGAATGCCAAAGGATGAACTGAACATTGCATATGGGAGGAGGAGAGAAAACTATTTTGACAAAATTCAAAGCAATTTATTCAGTAACCAATTACATAAAATGAATTATGCAAGTAATTTCACAAAACAAAAATTAAAAACACTGAACTTTTATCATTTGGCCCAGCCCAAGATTACCAGACTTGTTAGAAAGAATATAGGCTTGTTTTGTGAAATGCCACTTTTGGGAGAAATTGAGTAAAAGATGCACGGGCTCTCTCTGTGTTATTTCTTAGAACTGCATGTGAATCTTCATGTTTCTCAAAACAAAAGTTAAATATAAAATATGATTTGTTGATTAATAAGCTAAATTTATTTTTATTGGAAAACAGCACATGCTTTGTAATAAAGCACAAGAATTTATAAATCAGCCATATAACCATTAATAATAATGTTAAAAATTATAATAGTAATAACTAACAAGAGCTTACAA
>NW_007729786.1:111751-130821 GCF_000696425.1 Galeopterus variegatus | reverse complement strand
AAATATAAAATATGATTTGTTGATTAATAAGCTAAATTTATTTTTATTGGAAAACAGCACATGCTTTGTAATAAAGCACAAGAATTTATAAATCATCCATATAACCATTAATAATAATGTTAAAAATTATAATAGTAATAACTAACAAGAGCTTACAATGTATAAAGTACAGAAAGCTTAAAATGCACCTGGCGATGTTCAATGCATTTACATGTATTACTTTAAATTAATTTATTTTAAATTCTATTTTTAGCTGTGTAATCTCCCACATTTTCTGCTACTATTACAGGTTTGTGCTGTTCTATGAGTGCAACTCTGAGTTTGTGCTTCACTCAATTTTTATTCTATTGGCATTCACATTCAGACTTTTCTGCACAGTGCAAGAGGGATGGAAACAGGGTAAGACAAGTGAGGCACTCACCTCAGGCAAAAATATTTAAATTAAGTAGGCACCAAAAAACTCAGTTAAGATAAATAGTATTTTAATGGACCATTTTTTTAAAAGATAATAAATAATGCAAAAAATCATTATGGACAAAATATAAAAATTTTAAATAACAAATCAGTAAATGTCATAACAGAAGCCTGAGACAAAAAAGAATTAGAAATACTGAATTTCATCATGGAGATTTTGCATTCATTTTTACTTTTTAAATTATGCATTAAAATATTATCTTAATTATTGAGGTGTTTGGCATCCTTTAAATTTTGTGCCTGAGGCAAGCGTCTCACCAGCTTCACCCTAGTGACATCTCTTTTAGCATTTATTTTCATGTATGATTTTATCACAATTGGAGTAGCCTAAATATTTCTCATATAAAGCACTTTTCTACTAGAGAGGGAATGACTAACTTCTTGCAGAATAATATTAGAATAACCCCCACCCTATGAACAAAGGCATACACTGTCTCTCCGGTATATTGTGTTTCTCTACTTTAAGGTATAGCAGGACAAAGTAGGTATAAAATGGGATTTCAACTCTTGATTCAATGTATGCTGATTATACAAGTACTGTAGAAGATGATCAAGGGATGATAATAAACTTTGTGCAATATTTCTAAATAACAAGTACTATTTATCAATAAAATATTGTTGACTGAAATACAAAAGTCAAAAAATTGATAGAGTAATTATTCCTTAAACCACCTTGATTTTTTTCCAATGATGTACTCTCCCATTTATTGATGGCATTAACGTTCTAACGAAGATTCAAAAGAGATTAAATAATTTCAAAAAATTCAGGTTTCAGAGGCCTCGCTCTATTTAAATTGTGAAAAAGAACGGAGACATTAGCCATGGAGACTGGGACCAACTACATTCTATCTCTTGCAGTTTCTGAACATAAAAGACACCAGTAGAGAGTAACATATTTTTGCAGAAATGTTTACAAGGGGAACAAAGGTAAGTATGGCATAGTCTCTATGCTTGAAGAGTTTAAACCCTGATATGTATATTTCCTAAATCTTTCTTTAGGAAAAATCAGAATAAACTTCTGCCTTTTATTTTGATGAATTTGAAATTTATGTTACAAATAAATTATTTTAAATGCTGTTTTAGCACGGTGGTTTAATGAACATCTTGAATGCAAACTATTATTTGCTGAAGCTGAGCTAGAAAGTTCTGATAAACATGAAAGTTCTGATTATTGGGATTACAGATGTGGCTCTCTATATTCCCAGATTTATCATAAATATCTTTAAATTATTATCTCTTTACTTGGTATTTTGCGGAAAATGTGAAGATAATCATTATGGTGCTTTTATAATGTAAAAATAAAGAAGGAATTTTGTTTTCTCAATATCTATCTACTATGGGCCAGGAAATGTGGTAAGGAAAGTCCATGTATTATGAATCTCATATAGTTCTCACAGCAATTCCAGGAAATACATATCATTATCTCCATTTTATATGCAAGGAAATTATGGTATAAAACAGTGAATGGATTTGTTCAAGGTCACATAGTAAATGGATTTCAGAGTTTTGATCTCACCCTGTCCTGAAGTGTATGTCTACTTTATTTTAGTGCAGACATGACCCCACATATTCATGGTGAATTAGATCATTCTGGTTGGTGTCAGGACCGTACAGAGGGAGCCAAGTTGTAGGGAAGCAAGAAGCTACTTTCCACATGTCTACAAGCTCTACTGTAGAGGACATCTGAGAGAGAAGAAAGAAAATAGTTGCTACGGGTCAAAAGTGTCCCCCAGAAGTTCATGTGTTGAATGAAACTTGATCTCCATTGTAACAGTGTTAAGAGGGTGGGAAATCCTGTTATTATCATGAAAAAGTGGGGCCTTTAAGAGGTTCTTAGATTGTGAGGACTATGTTCTTGGAAACTGAATGATCAATTCATGGAGTAATGGGTGAGAGCAGGTGAGGTTAGCTCTCTCTTGCTCAGGCCATTTGCCATGTGATACCCTAGTCACCAAGGGGCACTAGGGAAATTTGTAAAATCTGTATATGTTCTTTATGTTATTGGGGATTAGGGGAAAGATAAAAGAAACTAAGAAATAATCAAAGTCAATTGCAGTCAAGAAGGGGAGGATGTAAAGACTACAATTTTGACCCTCTGTGTGGTTGGAATACACAATGAGGGCCTGTCCCCAAAGACAGGTAAAAATGGAGAGCCATCTTCAAGAATCATAAGATAGGTAACTGGTGTGCAAGAAGGTAATAGGGTAGTCTAAGAAACGAGTCTTTCCAGTTTTACCTAAAAACCACTGAATCCACTGAATCAATATTGAAAACAACTGTGTTTTCTATAAATAAATTCTTAAATTATGTCAAGTGCTTCAAAAAGTCATGATGAGATTTACCTAATTTATATTTATAAAATTTCACAGAATAAGTTAGTTAGGTAAGATAAGTTTAACTTCTTAAGACTGATTCCCTGAACTCTGGCCTCCCAGAAACAGAAATTATTTCCTGCAGAGCTCCATAAAAATAGACAGTGCTTAGCAATTGCAATCTTGGTCAACTGTAAGACTTCAACCTCATCCTTTCTGCCTTCATTTTAAGGGAGGAGCTGGTATTAGGATCAACTATGAATGTGAGCTTAGAAGGTACAACTGGAGTCAATGTTCTGCCAGCAAATACTGGTATTTAATTCTGGCTCCGAATTTACCAGAGAAGAGTCTGGACTTTGCCTAATAATGTGGTTTATTTTTATTTACTTTGTTATTTTTATTTTTTATTGTTAGAGAAAAGTACTTGGGAATTTATTAATTATGTAATAAATTCTATTTATCTGTTCCAGTTGAAATTTTAAAAAAATAGAATGAATATTACCTATTATTAAAGAAATATATCTTTCTTTTTAATCATATAGTTTAAAAGTCACAATGCTCAAGGCGTCAAGGTCGCTTTTTAGCTCATGACATCTGGTCCTGCTAGATGTCTGTGTATTGACGTAAAATGGAAGAGTGATGCAGACTCCCTCCATCTCCCCCTGCCCCCCACTACTGATGCTCTCAGTGTGAGTTTTCACCAGGACTCAGATCCATCAGGCTTTATGTGTCTACACTTGGCTGTTTGTCCTTGTATAACACAAATCAAACGAAGATAAAAATACTTGTACAATTCTTAATTTCAACCCTAATTGGCAATCAGTATTCAAGACAATGGTAATATTTATCCTACCCAAATAACAGAAAACATCACTAGTTACATGGAAAAATTTCAAAATCTTGAGTTAAATATATTATTTTAAGTTTCCCAGTATGCCCAGGTCAAGGAGGTTTACCATCTTTCACCCCCACCACTCAATCAGGAACATTCTTAATATCTCCCACCCCTTCTCTCTCCCCTCTGTCTGTCTCTCCATCTTTGATCTATGTATTTCAGTTATAGGTAATGTAATTATTATATAATCTGAAACCTCCATCTATTTAAGACTATTATTTCTTAGAATGAATTGTTGCTAATCACTATTTTGCTAAGCACATATTCTATAGCAAATACTACCAAACAGTGTAAGTTATCTAGAGGAGTGATTCTTCCTATGTTTTCATAGGAAGAAATGTATGTCACTTTTTATTAAGGGATGCATTATCTTTTGGGAAAATAATTTCTACACAGCATTGCACCTTGTGTGGCCTCTTTTTTGACGGTGAATTACAGAAGATATTGAGTCTTTCCTTTGACATTCAAGTACAGTAAAGGATGATTTACAACTCCACTATAAGAATTTAACATCAAATCCTATCTGTCCTTCCAGCACAATAATTGTATGTCCACAGGTGTTTTATTCACAGTCCACCGTTGTTTCAGGTTCAGATGCTGAAATGAGCAGGCCATATTTCTCAGTGTCATTTTCTCCAGATTCCGTTTATGGTTTTCTGAGGTATCAAATTATTGAATGCATGAAGCCAGAGAAATTAATAAAAATATGTTTATGAAGAGGTAATAAGCATTTGCTTTATCAACACGTAGTTGTCACTATTTATGTGGGTTTGTATCTTGGGGGCAATGACAGCCTCTGTTTCTCTCCTCATCCATTTTACTCTGACACATCTAATTCCATCATTTCTTTCCCACTGGTTGTGTGAATTTTAAAGATACATTTCTATGTTTTGAACCATATCTATATCCTTGGATTATGAGCAAGGAAATTCTGCTACTTATAAACAAGGAAATTCTGTTTGTGTTTATCTTGGTATTTACAGGTTTCTCCAGCCCAAAATATCAGAAGCTGTAAATGTAATGCCTCCTCATTCTTTTCTCCCAAGGACACATTAGGTGTGAGATAAGCTTAGATATTTACTCACCACCTATTGTGCTAACTGGTCTAAATTCACTTTTCATATTAGAAGCCTTGGGGATTGTGATTATTGTCTTATGTAACTAAAGCCTTTCTAGACAGAGACACAGCTACTGATGTTATTGATGAAAAAAAAAATTAATACTAGAGATTAACATAAAATACTACTTTGTAAGTCAATAAATCCTTACTTCCACTAAAGAAGTAAATTTGTTTGCTTTCAGTATCAAAATAAATATGGATAAAATAGAGGTTACATTTGCAATGTTGTAATAAATAATTTTAAAGCAATTCAGTAAAGCATAAATAAAGCATAAACATTTATGGGTAGTTTTTACATAAAATAATGTGTTAGGAAGATAATATCTCTCCATAAAAAAGAACTGTGGAATGTCATTAGCAATGTTCTTTTCTTTTCTTTTTTCTTTTTTTGTGTGTTTATTATTATTATTTTGCATTCTAAGATGTTGTTGTGGAGAAATTGGAGGGGAGGGGGAGAGAAGAAAGGGGAAGGAAATAGAGTAGGAGAAAGAGAAAGGAGGGGATCATGGTTGAGAACCGTGGCACCCCCTTCATTTCTTCAGGAGAGACAAGGAGGCTTCCAGTGATGGCTTGGTTGTTGCTGGGCTGGATGCAGGTCAGGGGGACTGGCTAAAGCCCTTGGTCTCCCAACACCCAGGCTCAGGAGCCCAGGGCACTTCCTGCAGTGGATCGGTGGTCATTGCTGGGCTGGTTGTGGGTGTTGGGAGATATGGCCAAGGTCCTCAGCCTCCTACCACTGCAGCTGCGGAGCCTGCAGTGCTTCCTGTGATGGGTTGGTGGTCATCACTGGGCTGGTTGCAGGTCTCAGGGGGCATGGCTAAGGCCCCTGGCCCTCCCTGCTCCCTGGCTAGGGAGCCCAGAAGGCCCCAGTCCTTTTAGGTTTAATAGGTGTTCTTTGGTGGTATTAGACCTTTAGTAGTTAATATCAAACTTTGTCTCTGATCGATCGGTATTTTGTTCTTTCTTTCAGTTCTGTGTTGGATTATTCACTGTTCTCACCACTTAAACTCTGCACTGGAACAAATTTGTTGTCCTTTTCTTACTTCTAAAATGGAGGAACTTCCTGTGGGAACCAGCACTTGATCTCTGTGCTTGAGCTAAATTGCTGCTTTGCTGCTGATTCCCTGGGGAAGGCTTTTTGTGCAGCTTGGGTTTTAATAATTGACCTTGTATGTACTTCCTGGTCTTGTGAGTTTTGGTACACCTGGGTTGTGTGGAAACTTTGGTCTGCACCTGAGTTTTTTCTTCAAACTGCACCCCCTGCAGAGCTATGTTCCTGATCTGTCTCTACTGAGTGGTCCTGCACTGATTGGAGGTCACATCAGATGTCCTTGCTGTGCCCCAATGTTCCCCTAATGGGCTTATCTCCCCACCACCCAAACTCCAAACACCTCTCATGGGGCAGGCCATGAACTGGTCCCTTGCAATGACTCACTGGCCTCTGGGTGGCTCCTTTTTTCAGGTGTTGTGGTTCCTCACTCCTGTGTGAACCTGGAACCCTGTTAGTGGTATTGCTGGCCTGAGGACCACCAAGGCCTTCTTCTCTCCTGCCACCTCCAAGGAACTTCATCCAAAGGGCACAGCAGTGGCTTTTGTCAGCTTTTGTTCTATGTACTCACCAGCTCCAACCTTGAAGCGGCTGGGATTTGAAATGGTAGGAGCAATCCTTTCTTTCTCGTATCGTGGCTTCTCCTGCCTTCATGAACTTCATAGGCCTGTCCTCCTCTCACCCTGAGTGCTAATAGCCCCAGCTTGGCTGTTGTTACTTTTTAATAGTTGTAAATTGGTTGATTTACAGGAGAGAGTGACACTGGGGACCATCTAATCCGCCATCTTGAATGGAAGCTCTAGCAGTTTTATTTTCTATTGGCATTTTTACTTCAAGAAATTATTCTGTAATTAATCTTGACATTATAAAAGAGTTGAAGATCTTTGATTCACTGCTTTGGATTTGTTCTATGACAAGAGAAAAATCTCATTAACACCTATTTATTGTGAAATAATCTAATGATTTTTACTGTAAAACAAATCTTTTACCTGGATTTGAGCTTCAAAAAGTGAATCAATTAAGAACAGATTGAATAACATTTAAATCCAATTTTTAAAATCTCTTTAAGTAAATACCAATTATTTTTTAAAAAATTTTCTATAATAGAAAAGCATAAAAGACCATGAACTAAATTCAAAGAACATATTTGGCTGGGAGAACCCAACACATACATTTATTAAAATTTAAATAGTAATCAACAATGGATGCAATGAATGTAGAAGAAAACTTAACGTAGGAGAAAGTATCTGTCACTGCAAAATAAAATGAATGATACAGACAAAAGGACTATGAGAAGGATACATCCTCATGGGAAATTTGGCTGCCTGCCCTCCTAGGTTAAGAACATTGCTTCTCGTATCAAATGTCTTTATCTTGAATTATTTTTAATTGGCTGGAGTATTTTCCCAACTAATTACAAACACAGATACATAAAATTGGAAATTTACTTCATATATATATATATACATATATGCACACACATACACCATATATACACACACACATATGTATATAAATGTGGTAAAACTTCTGAGTCTTTGAATCTTATAAATATCTTTATTTCATGTTCATATTTGATATAGAAATCACAGAGTAGGAACAGAAAAGAGACCATGAGGAAGGACTCTGGAGCCAGAATACCTATGCTTAAATCGTCACGCTATTGCCTACTGAGTTGCTGGCCTTGATAATGTTATTTATCCTGTTTGTTCTTGCATTTCTTTACCTGACAGGTGCAATCATAATGGTATCTCTCTCAGAAGATTAAATCAATTAATATACAAAGAACACTTAGAGCACCTGGCACATTGTGAGTACAACATAAATGTTAGTTATTAATAGCACATGGGTATGGAGTTCCAGGCTCAGATCATTTTTTCTCAGATTTAAAATGCATCACTCCTCTGTGGTCTAGTATATAATTCTATCAATAACAACTCTGATCAGTTTGGTTTTATTCTTTCATTGCTCATTTTTCCCCTCTCTATTCATTTTTTGGATTTTTCTTTGTCTTCCATGTTCTGAGTTATCATGTGTATGTCTAGGTATAGATTTTTTCCAGTCACTGTGTCCAGCTATTGGCAGAACCTTTTAATCTGAAGACTTGTGTTTTTGTTTTGCTTTTAAGAACTTTCTTTTCTTTTTCTTGAATAATATTCTTTTTTTTTTTTTTTGTCTTTTTCGTGACCGGTAAGGGGATTGCAACCCTTGGTGTGGTGTTGCCCACACCGCGCTCAGCCAGTGAGCGCACAGGCCATCCCTATATAGGATCCAAACCCGCCGCGGTAGCGTCGCTGCGCTCCCAGCGCTGCACTCTCCCAAGTGAGCCATGGGGTCGGCCCTTGAATAATATTCTTAAATATTTTTCTCTCTTCAATTTTCTACCTTCTGTATTTTTGTCCAAATATTGAGGTAATAGATTGATATTTTCATATGAACAAAGAGTCAAAAATATATTACCCATGGATCTTCCTTAAAACTCTTGATAATTTCTAGTCAACTTAGTCATTAATCAAAATTAGAAATATGTTTTTAAATTCCTTAACTCATGCTTATTTAGCATATACTACATGCCAATCACATCTTCTATGTCTAGACTATAGTTGTGTATCAGTCCATTTTTGTGTTGCTATAACAGAATACCTGAGACTGGGTAATTTATAAAGAAAAGAGGTTTATTTGGCTTATGATTCTGGGACAGGTACATCTGGCACTGGCCTCAGGCTGCTTCTACTTATGGCAGAAAGTGGCAGGCAGCCAGCAGGTACAAGCAGATCACATGGCAAGAGGAAGCCAGAGAGAGAGAGAGGGGAGGTGCCAGGGTCTTTTAAACAACCAAGCTCTTACAGGTATTAATAAAGCTGAGAACTAACTCATGACCCCCATTAGATTAAGTAGATTAATGACTAAGTTGACTAGGAATTATCAAGAGTTTTAAGGAAGATCCATGGGTAATATATTTTGGATTCTTTGTTCATTTGAAAATATCAATCTATTACCTCAATATTTGGACAAAAATACAGAAGGTAGAAAATTGAAGAGAGAAAAATATTTAAGAATATTATTCAAGGGCTGACCCCGTGGCGCACTCGGGAGAGTGCGGTGCTGGGAACGCAGCGACGCATTAATCCATTCATGAGGGCTCTGTCCCCATGACTCAAACAGCTCCCAACACTGCCACACTGGGGATCAGATTTCCACATGAGTTTTGGGGGGACCACACATCCAAACTCTATCAAGCTGTGAACAAGACAAATAACTTCTCAACTCTCATGAATCTCATATTCTACTGAGAAAATAGTTATATATTGTTTCATTTAAAATGCATCAGAAATCTTGATGTACAAACATTAGTGGTGAGCTTTTGACATTTAAATATAGGAGGAAGTTGTTTTATCACATTAATGAGGCATAATGAAAATTGAATGCATGTGGTGTTTAATGAAGCCTTTATACTATGGCTGGTCAGAATACTTTTCAAACTCAGGTGGTTTTTCAGCTCACTGATCCCCAGTAATAAGTCTTTCCCAGGTGATTGTTTTTTGCCTGACCTTGTGAAGTCTCATACACTAGCTCATACACAGTTTTGTATTTTGCCAAATGCCCAAGGGGTTCTGCCCATTACCCAGACTCAAATTCCAGCCACTTCAGGATCAGCAATGTCTCTCTCCTTAGCTCAAATGGACCACAGATCTCTATTTCATGTTCCCCTCCCTGCACTGCATTCTGAAAAGTGTCTCCAGGCAGAAAGTGGAGGCAATCATTAGGGTTCACACTCATTGATTTACCTCTCTTCATGGATCACAGCCCTATGCTGTGTGTGGTCCAACATCTGAAAACAATTTTCTTTTTTTTTTGTTTGTTTGTTTTTGTTCTATACCCCTTCGCAGCAGGAAGGTTAGTCCATGACTGGTTACTCCTGTCTTAGTGGAGCAGAAATCTCCATGATATTATTTTATGTTCATGGGTTAGGAAAGCTGTTTTTAAAAAAGGTTTGAAAACGCTATTTGAGCTTTTTCTGAGAAAGTCGTATGGGTACAAGGGATGGGAGGCACATAATATATGTAGATTTTAGATATCAATGTGTAAACATTTAAGCATTAACACAATTAGATTTCAGAATTGCTTCTTGCTTTTTAACTTTACATTTTAATTACTTCATTTCCATTCAGCTGCAGTTATTTTATCACATTCAAAATTAGCTTAGTTGACAAATCTGAAACTAGTCTTAAATTTACAGCTGGTAAAATATGAGAAAATTTTTGCTACTGAATAAACCAAAAGTAACTTCAACTGTGCCATCATTATATCTTGTTTTTAGAATCCTTTATTTAGCACATCTTGAATTGTATCATGTCCCTGAAAAAAAAAATCATACAGCTGAAACTTGACTTAAGAGAGTAATAACTGGCTTCAGTTTTATATTCTTACATCAGTGAAATAAATAGTTTGTAAAATATTTAGAAAAAACACTGATCATACCACCTTCTACATTTGAAGTCGATGACATATTATTCATAAAATATAAGTAAACAGCTTCTTTTTAAAAGCAAAACACATATGCAGACCTCAAGGCATGGCCAGTAAGGGAAAGGTATGGTTTTTAAAAAATGTAAAAATATTTGGAGAAGAGAAAGGATATTAGGTATTCTGGATGGGAAGGCAAGAGAATAGATAAAGATCCTGGCAGAAAGTAAAGGTGAGAAAGGGATAGGAAAGCTCAATTTTGAATATAAATGATCATTTTAATAACTTGGATGCTCCAATTTTACACTCTTACTTTGTAGAGATAAAATATAACTTTAAGGCTTAATTCTTTGAAACATGTTGCATAATCCCCCAGCTATCTTTTTCAATTATAGGACAACATTGGAAGCTACACATTCCAGATACTGTTGTTGCAGGAAACAGGAGTGCCACCTGAATCACAGTTGTTTTTGCTTTAGCAAAAACTTAAAGCATCTTTGTGTTAAATCACTGTGATTTGAGGGTGTATTTATTAATGCAGCATAACCCACCTTACTTGACTAATGCTAAATTTATTGGGGAATGATGGAATTAAGATGATATCCAGTGAAGGTAACATAAGAGGAACAGCCAAAGTCTCCCTGAGATGGCAAAAATAATCCATAAACTGAACACAGTTTAACTAGTATCTTGACATCTAAGGTGACAAAAAGAATTGCAAGCCACTTTAATCATCCTAGGTTTAGAGAGATGCTGGCTTCCTTACAGGATGTGGGCTGGTGTTTAAAAGCAAGTAACCTGAGTTACAACTAGGTTCCAGCATAATAGTTTACATTTACTGCAGTCTTTTAGCATGGTAGTTTCTTTGTTAAGCATAGAATGTTGGTTATGTGTCCTTTCAATTAATGCTCACAAAACATTCTAGGATAGATGCTATTATTATCTTCTTTTTAAAGGCTATGAAAGTGAAGCTAATAGTGGCTTAAGTAACTTGCCCCAAAAGGTGTGCAGCAGTAACGGAGGCCCAGGTGTTTTCACTCTATAGCAGGAATTCCTAATCACACTACATATTGCCTCTGTGGTACATAAAAGAACACCAAGTAAGATAAATCTAAGATTTTTTATACATAGGCAGAAATATTTTCCATTGCACCACTGGTGTTGGATACTAATATATACATATACATATATATGTACATATATGTATATCCTTCTGGTGACTATCTCTTATGATTTCATTAATCTGTGTAAAAATTACTTTAAATCACGTCTTGAGTATTAACTATAGCAGAGCTGACTGTTTGATTTTGTAAGTCTTTCCAGTAGGCAGATAAAATAACACTCATTGTCTATTTTCTCAAAATCATAACTCCCCTGTTTACAATTTTCTAATACCTTGCCATGGCTTTCTAAGCAAAATCCACACTACCTTACCCTTGTATTCAAAGCCCTATGTGGTCTATTTTTTGGCTATATCTAACTTTATCTTCCTCCCATTTTCTCATCATTTATTTCACTCTAGCAATACTTTTCTTTTTTCTGACCTTGAAAAGTCCAAGCTCATTCCCCACTCAGGTCCTGTGCACCTGCTGTTCCCTGTGCTTGTAGAACAGCATTTTCCTTGACTTCCAAATGGCTGGATACTTATTAATATTTAGGTTTCAAAGACAATTTTCCTGGCTGACTTATTAGTTGGTGTGTGTGGCTGTGTGTGTGTGTGTGTGTGTGTGCACGCACGCGTGTGTGTGTGTGTGTGTGTGATGCAATTTTCTTTACTGATTTATCAGGAGATGGATGTGTAATCGGATTTCCCTATCTATTCTGTCAGAAATTTTCCTGGCTGACTTATTAGTTGGTGTGTGTGGCTGTGTGTGTGTGTGTGTGTGTGTGCGCGCGCACGCGCGCGTGTGTGTGTGTGTGTGTGATGCAATTTTCTTTACTGATTTATCAGGAGATGGATGTGTAATCGGATTTCCCTATCTATTCTGTCAGATGGAAAGACATTCCATGCTCTTGGATGGGAAGAACTAACTGTGAAAATGTCCACTCTACCCAAAGCAATCTACAGATTCAATGTAATCGCCATCAAAATACCAATGACATTCTTCACAGAAATATAAAGAGCAATCCTAACATTCATATGGAATAACAAAAGATTCTGAGTAGGCGAAGCAATCTTGAGCAAAAAACCCCATAAAGCTGCAGTCATAACACTACCTGATTTCAAATTATATTACAAAGCTATTGTAACCAAAACAGCATGGTACTGGCATAAAAACAGACACTCAGACCAACAGAACAGAATAAAGAACCCAGGAATCAACCCACATACTTATAGCCAACTGATCCTTGACAAAGACAACAAGAATATACATTGGGGAAAAGACTGCCTCTTCAATAAATGGTGCTGGGAAAACTGGACATTCATATGCAGAAGAAAAAAACTGGATCTGTATCTCTCACCATATATCAAAATCAACTCAAAATAGATTAAAGACCTGAATATAAGACCCCAAACCATAAAATTACTAAAGAAAAACATAGGGTAACCCCTCCAGGAAGTAGGATTGGGCAAAGACTTTATGAATAAAAACCCCAAAGCACAAGCAACAAAAGAAAAAATAAACAAATGGGATTATATCAAACTCAAAAAGCTTCTGCACAGCAAAGGAAGCAATCAACAGAGCAGAAAGAACCTACAGAATGGGAGAAAATATTTGCAAACTATACATTTGACAAGGGTTTAATATCCAGAATATACAAAGAAACAACTATACAGTAAAAAATCCCCACATAATCCAATTAAAAAATAGGCAAAGGAGATGAACAGACATTTTTAAAGCTGGCTTTTATATTTTCTTTCCCTTTAAATTCTCTATTGAATGTTTAAAACATATTACTAGTTCCCTCTCTGATTAATGAGTTGAATAAAATGTATGAAACTTTCCCTTTATATTTTTATGATAGTTATTATTTTACCACTTAAAAATAATCCTTTAACAAAAGCACTCACTATGTGTTGGGTTCCATTATAAACACTTTACATTTACTTGTATATTTAATCATTACAAACAGTACAGTGAGGTAGTCAACATTAATCCCATTTTATAGAAGAGGAAACTGATACAGAGAGATTGAGTAACTTGTCTGAGTTCAAACAGGCTTTAAGGAAAAAAAACTGGGATTTCAATCAGGCAATCCATCTTTGTACATTTTCTTTTTGACTTTCACACCAAAATATATATATAGTCAGAATTAATGAGATCTCTTCGGTAGTGCAGATATAGACGAAAGAGAACAAGGACCAGGAACTGTCACTGAAGCCAAGAACAGAGAATGTGTCAGGAAGGAGGGTAAGATCAACTCCAAGGTCCAGATAGATAAGGACAGGAAAAGTGCCTGTTTGATTTGGCAACACAGAGATTTATTGTTGACAGTAACAAGGTCATTTTAGTGGAATATAGGGAAGTCACGTTGAACTGAGTTAAAGAGAGAACAGAAAAAGAAGGGAAAAAAACAGTATGAATAGATAGGACTTTAGAACATTTTTTTTTTCTTTCTGTGAGGAGGAATAGATAAATTGAGTGAGGAAAATGTGTGAGTATGCCATAGATAAAGTCTGTTAATTAGGGTGTTTAGTTAACTAATGTTTGATCCACTGTATCTGTAAATTCATGAGTGAAGGACATGCACATGTTTTAATATGATTGTGAATTTCTAATTTCTTCTTATAATTCTGTCAATACTTACTTTAAAGACTTCCAAGATTGTTGGGAGGTTGCTGACAGTAAGTGTCAGGGCATCTCATGACATGAGTATGGAAATAGGCTCCACTGGGGAAATGTAAAAGACAAGGTCAGCACAAAGCAGCATCCTGTGCCCAGATTTCTCATCTTCCCTTGGAGATTAGTGTGGGGGCCATAGTACCTTGTTGACACACAAGAAGGCTGTGCTCCTGAAGAGGGACCCAGCACCCCTCCTTCACTACCTTTGTACAGTATAGGCGTGAAATGGCCTTGGGTGTGAAATAAAAGCAGACACAGAAATGTCCCCAGGCAAATGGGTATGCAGGACAACTAAGCAAAAATTTGACAGAGAATATCAGTAGCAGCAACTGGAAACTTTGCAAGAAAATTGACTTGGGATTTTGAGAGAAAGGGACTCCCTTGACCCTGGGGAAATCAGGTCCAGCATAGTTCCTCCCAATTGGGGAAGAAGATACCCTTCCTGATCCAGGCATTCTGAGCAGGACCGGCCACACAATGTGTGGAGCATAGCACTAAATGGATATATGTGGCCCCTTGTTCAAACATTACTAAGAATTCTGAAACAGTGATAGCAGAACATTTAAGCAACTGTGTTGCCCTTCTGAACATGGGACTCTGTTCAATACAGAAATTATAAGTGCAAAAAGCTGGTCCTGACCCTTAGCTTCCAATCCTTCTTGTCCCAAAAAACTTTATATACTTTTGTAAAACCACAGGTCCAAAATTCTTATTTTTTCCATTTTATCATCATGTGGTATCCCTTCTTATTCCTAATAATGCATTTTACCTTAAGTTGTGTTTTGTTTGATAAAAATAAACACATTTGTGTTTGCTTTGTATTTGCTTGGTTATGGGATTTATATTTCAGAATGGTTTTTGTTGTTTCTTTTTATTGAATTTACGTATTAACAAAGATGTTTGATAATTTTTATACTGTTAACTTCAAGCATAGATGTCCATTTACAAAACTCAACAACTTTCATATCTCTATTTGAAAAGATATTATTTTTTACTCTATTTCTGCAAACAATGTGACTTTCTAAAGAATCTACTAATGCAAAAATATCATTTCTTGAAAAAAATTCTTGAACATCCACTTTCATGCTTAACATATAAAGATATTGGGAATCATCTATTACTGTCCTTAATAACCAGAAGAAGCTGAAAAAATTAAAATATCAATGATTTTCTTAGACATCATTTCTTGAAAAAAATTCTTGAACATCCACTTTCATGCTTAACATATAAAGATATTGGGAGTCATCTATTACTGTCCTTAATAACCAGAAGAAGCTGAAAAAATTAAAATATCAATGATTTTCTTAGACACTGTTTTAATCCATTTTGTGTTGCTATAATAGAATTACCTGAGACTGGGTAATTTATAAAGAAAAGAGGTTTATTTGGCTTATGATTCTGAGACAGCTGCATCTGGCATGGGCCTCAGGCTGCTTCTACTCCTGGCGGAAAAGTGGCAGGCAGCCGGTGGGTACAAGCAGATCACATGGTGAGAGGAAGCGAGAGAGAGAGAGAGAGAGAGAGAGAGAGAGAGAGAGAGAGGAGGTGCCATGGTCCTTTAAACAATCAGCTCTCACGGGAACTAATAGAGTGAGAATTCCCTCACTACCCTTCCAGGGAGAACATTAATCCATTCATGAGGGATCCACCCCCATGACTCAATCAGTTTCCAACACTGCCACATTGGAGATCAAATTTCCACATGAGTTTTGGAGGGGACAACACATCCAAACTCCATCAGACACATCAAAGAACTTTAGGTTATGGAGCAAATTGCCACCCAAAATATATAGAGGCAGTTTTTCCCATAAGGATACAACCAAAATCTACTTACATAGAGTAGAATCTACTGGAACCATAAACTAGTATGAACATTTAATTACATTTTATATAATTTTGATGAATTGCTGTAGCCTGATTGTGAACTAGAGTCAGAATCTCCTGGGGACTATAGTGCTTTACTATGAGAATCCATCAGGTTCTCACAATGAATATCAAGAGAAAGATTCTCTTTGAGTTCTAGAAGGAGAGGGGAAGAGTAATCTTTATAAAATATGGCCACAATCTTTTTTTAAAAAAAAATTATAAAGGCCTATGTTCCCAGAGAAAAGACTTTGCCAAGGCCTTAAGCTGGTTGGAAAAATGACATATGATCATATCAAGTAATGCAGAAAAACATTTGACAAAATTCAATCTACATTCAAGATAAAAACTCTCAGCCACAAGAAATAAAGGAACTTTCTCAACTGGATAAAAAAAAAAAAAAACATCTAGAAAAAGCCTGTGATTAACATTATACTTCATGGCAAGAAACTGGACACTTTGTCCCTAAAGTTAGGAGCAGGAAAAGGGTGTCCTTTCTCACCACTTCCTCCTTTTCAACTTATTACTGAAAGTCCTACCTAGTGCAATAAGAAAAACCAATAAAAGCTACATATATTGGGAAAGAAGAAATAAAACTGTTTTATTTGCAGATGATGTGATTATTTATGTAGAAGATATCCAAAAAAACTATAACATTCCTCCTGGAAATAATAAATGAATACATCAAGGTCACAAGATAGAAGGCAATATGTAAAAGTCAATTGCTTTCTTACATAATAGTGTTATAGTCAGGGTTTTCCAAAGAAATAGAAGCTATCATATATATATATATACAACAAAATATATATATATATACATAGAGAGAGAGAGAGTAAAGGAGATTTATTATGAGAATTGGCTCATACAATTATGGAGGTTGAGAAGTAACACCATATGCTATCTGTGAGCTGGAGAACCAGGAAACCCAACAGCCAGGAACTTTGATGTCCAAGGGCAAGAGAAGATGAATTTCCCAGCCCAAGTGTGGGCATTCAAAAATATACCTGGCCAGTACTCAAAGCCAGGGAGGTTATCAAAAATAAGGAAAGTTTGAAACACGGTCACAGTCAAGAGGAGCCTAAGGAAACATGAGGACAAAATATAATGGGGAATTCTGAATGGAATCTTGAGACAAAACAAAATAAAATAAAACCTAACTTTAAAAACATGAATAAAATATGGATTTTAGTTAATAATAATGTATCAGTATTGGTTTATTAATTGTAACACACATACTATACTAAAGTAAGATGTTAATGATAGAGGAAATTGGGTTTGGATTATATGGGAAATCTCAGCACTATTTTTGCAATCGTTTTCTAAAACTAAAGTATTCTAAAATAAAAAGGTTATTTTTAAAAAGGAGATTATTGAATCTATACTTCTAAACAAAAGCAATGACCACATAGGCGAATTAATGTTGTCAGCATTAACATTTCTAAGATGAAAAGACATATCTTTATTTAAAGCAACTATGGCAGTTACTGGATAATTTCTTATTAAGAACATTCCACCAAATTTTTCTCTACATATTACTGATTCCCAATTTGACAAAATATAGTTTTGTGTGAAACTGAAAATGACTGGGGCTCAATATTTGCTGAGAGCCTAAAGTTTAAAATAATTGGCTATTTTCAGCTAATAAATTTGCAATTATTTATTATTATTGGCAAAATTCATTAGTTCATTGACTGAATGTGGGGGAAATGCCTTATTTTTCTTCCTTAAAGGTTATAAAGATTCTGGCACACCATTATAAGTAAACTGTGTCAAAATGCCAAATCAATATCAAAACTAACTCCAGAAAAAATCAATATCAACTCTGTTCACAGTGTGGATGTTTTGAAAGTATGTATTTCATATCTATCTATAATTGATCATCTCAGAAGAAATAAACCGTTTTGTAAATGTTTCTTAAATTGCTAATTATAAACTAATTGAATGATAAAAGACATGAATCCAATTTTTAAAACTATTGATTTCAGGCTCATTTCTTCCCTAAAGACTTCTTTCGTACATTATTGGAAACACATTTTTTCTAAAACCTTAAGATAACAAATTTTGAAATAAACAGTTTAAAAATTATAGTTTATATTAAAATTTAAGTCTTACACAATGCTATGAAATGACTGCCAAAGCCTGTTTTTGTTTCAAATAAATCTTTGGATAGATTAGACACAGAGTATATAGGTGAATTAAATATTTTCCATTTTGTGCAGGCAGTATCCTAAAGCTATTCTCTCTTTCATGAGGAAAACAGCACAGTAGATAAGACATGCAAATGAAATTATTCCTGGATGCCATTGTACCCTGCTTCTAGGATGGAGAAAAAATTTGGAGTCTTTAACTGTGAGAGACAGTGAACACATGTCCAACAGTTTCAGCAGATCCAACCACCATTTCAGCAAATAGTCTACAGCAGCAGGGCAATCTAAGGAACAAATTAGAAGTGCTTTATCTACTTAATGCACGCTAGCAAGATCAAGACTTCCAGTCCCTTAGAGGAAAGAGTTTAGCAAAATCAAACATTTAGCAACTTTTTCTAAATTCAGAGCATTCATCGGTGCATACAAAATTGGTAATTGTACATGTAAGTAGTCATTTTAGTCCAGTGAACATCTGTTTGCAGATCGAATGTGCTGTTTAATGGAAAGGGAGATAGCAGAGAAATGATAACATCTGTCTTTTGAAGATTTACTTGTATACTTAATACACAATATGCAAACTTTCACTGCTACCTAAGCATAATTTCTATGACCTAAAAGTACACCCTGTTTTAAAAATTGAGAAGGAATAATCATGTGTATTCAGGAGCAGCTACTATATCAACATTCCTCAGGAAGGTGCCTAAGAATAATATTTAAAGTATGAGACATGATCTCTGCCTTTAAGAAAAACTAGCTAAATCAAAAAATGAATGGGTCAAAACATAGCTGTTTGCAAAGGACTCTGAGAACAAAGGATAAGCAATTTTGACTTGAGACAGCTGTGTGTTAATACCCAATATGATAGAAGTAGCAAAAAGAACTTGGGCTAATTAACCTCTCTGAGTACACAGCTTCCTCTCTGATACAAAGGAGATAACTACATATTTTCTTGGACTCAT
>NW_007729786.1:75610-110751 GCF_000696425.1 Galeopterus variegatus | reverse complement strand
CATTAATCCATTCATGAGGGATCCACCCCCATGACTCAATCAGTTTCCAACACTGCCACATTGGAGATCAAATTTCCACATGAGTTTTGGAGGGGACAACACATCCAAACTCCATCAGACACATCAAAGAACTTTAGGTTATGGAGCAAATTGCCACCCAAAATATATAGAGGCAGTTTTTCCCATAAGGATACAACCAAAATCTACTTACATAGAGTAGAATCTACTGGAACCATAAACTAGTATGAACATTTAATTACATTTTATATAATTTTGATGAATTGCTGTAGCCTGATTGTGAACTAGAGTCAGAATCTCCTGGGGACTATAGTGCTTTACTATGAGAATCCATCAGGTTCTCACAATGAATATCAAGAGAAAGATTCTCTTTGAGTTCTAGAAGGAGAGGGGAAGAGTAATCTTTATAAAATATGGCCACAATCTTTTTTTAAAAAAAAATTATAAAGGCCTATGTTCCCAGAGAAAAGACTTTGCCAAGGCCTTAAGCTGGTTGGAAAAATGACATATGATCATATCAAGTAATGCAGAAAAACATTTGACAAAATTCAATCTACATTCAAGATAAAAACTCTCAGCCACAAGAAATAAAGGAACTTTCTCAACTGGATAAAAAAAAAAAAAAACATCTAGAAAAAGCCTGTGATTAACATTATACTTCATGGCAAGAAACTGGACACTTTGTCCCTAAAGTTAGGAGCAGGAAAAGGGTGTCCTTTCTCACCACTTCCTCCTTTTCAACTTATTACTGAAAGTCCTACCTAGTGCAATAAGAAAAACCAATAAAAGCTACATATATTGGGAAAGAAGAAATAAAACTGTTTTATTTGCAGATGATGTGATTATTTATGTAGAAGATATCCAAAAAAACTATAACATTCCTCCTGGAAATAATAAATGAATACATCAAGGTCACAAGATAGAAGGCAATATGTAAAAGTCAATTGCTTTCTATGCACGCTAGCAAGATCAAGACTTCCAGTCCCTTAGAGGAAAGAGTTTAGCAAAATCAAACATTTAGCAACTTTTTCTAAATTCAGAGCATTCATCGGTGCATACAAAATTGGTAATTGTACATGTAAGTAGTCATTTTAGTCCAGTGAACATCTGTTTGCAGATCGAATGTGCTGTTTAATGGAAAGGGAGATAGCAGAGAAATGATAACATCTGTCTTTTGAAGATTTACTTGTATACTTAATACACAATATGCAAACTTTCACTGCTACCTAAGCATAATTTCTATGACCTAAAAGTACACCCTGTTTTAAAAATTGAGAAGGAATAATCATGTGTATTCAGGAGCAGCTACTATATCAACATTCCTCAGGAAGTTGCCTATGAATAATATATAAGTATGAGACATGATCTCTGCCTTTAAGAAAAACTAGCTAAATCAAAAAATGAATGGGTCAAAACATAGCTGTTTGCAAAGGACTCTGGGAACAAAGGATAAGCAATTTTGACTTGAGACAGCTGTGTGTTAATACCCAATATGATAGAAGTAGCAAAAAGAACTTGGGCTAATTAACCTTTCTGAGTACACAGCTTCCTCTCTGATACAAAGGAGATAACTACATATTTTCTTGGACTCATTTGAAATATCCATTGAGCATCCATGAGCAGAAAGACAGTGAAGTGATTTCAACCACTCTCATGACTCAGATAATACAAATATATTTGCACAAAAGGGAAACTGTTATATTCCCTAACCAAGTAGGAAGTGTTGCTAGTCTGGGGACAAGAGTACTCTGGGGAGTCACAAGCAGTGGTGAGCCATGCCACCTTTAATCTCCAAAAGGCAAACCTCTTTATCTATCGTCTTCACTAATCAATGTAAAAGCTTGAAAACATTGGATTATCAATAAATATTTCTTTAAACGTAAGTAAAAATGTGACCAGAAATTCCGTGTAGTCTTCTAGTTACCATCTCTGATGGATTTCAAAACAATACATCAGGAATTACGGCACAACCATATATATTCAGAGTCATATAGTTTTAAGGTTTTGGTTTTTTTTTTAAGTTTTGCATAGTGATTCTATACAAACTAAAAACAAATAGGGGGCCAGCCCGGTGGCGCACTGGAGAGTGCGCCGCTTGGGAGCGCGGTGGCGCTCCCGCTGAGGGTTCGGATCCCATGTGGAGACTGGTTCCTGCTCACTGGCTGGGCGCGGTGCGGGCACAACACCAAGGGTTGTGATCCCGTTGCCGGTCCCCCGTACGGGCGCAACACCGAGGGTTGCGATCCCGTTACCGGTCAGTAAAAAAGACAAAAAGGAAAAAATAAATAAAATAAATAAATAAATAAATAAATAAAAACAAATAGGTTAGTCTGTCTGAGAGGGCAACAAGAAAAGTGGTAAGAACTAGAACTAAGGAAATAGGAACTATAAAGGGATAAAGTAAGTGGAGACAGGAGAGAGGGAAGCATTTAACAACATTGTTAAATACTGAGTTGAGACAGTGAACTTCGAAAGAATTAATTGAAGAGGGATGAATCCTCAGAAAAGAAGAATTGAAACTGAACTTTAAGACAATATTGGTAGAGTCTAGAAAGGTCAGAGAGTGTTCATAGAAGAAATGAACAAAAAGCCTGAGTAAAATACAAGGAGACTAGATAAGCCTACTAATTTGTGATAAGTAGACCAAACAGCAGAAATAGATTCTGCTCTTGTAGCTTCCCCGCCCCCAGCTTCCTACTGTTGTTCTTAACGTTGTTCAGAAAATGCTGCAAGACTTTAAGCAATCCTCCAGCAACAGTTTCCTGAGCCATAATACCTGCTTTAGTTAGAGGACTAAATTCAGGTTTAGAATCAACATTGTAGGAAATAAAAGAATAATATGCCTGTGGAGCAAGTGGAAATAATACTGGTCAAATACTAAAAAGTCAAAATTGTTTTCAGGGTCTTATGGTTTATACAGAAACTAAGAAGGAGCTATGATGCTACTGACAATCATCAGTTAGAGAAGCAAAATAATAAACACAAGGTTTAAGGAAAGTTAATTACACTAGTTTAACAGAATATCTTTGAGAAAGAAGGGACTAAAGGCAAAGGTAGTGTAGAGCTAAGGGCTAGGGTATGAAGTTCACAGACCCCCTCGAGCCCATTCACAAGCCCTTCACACACAGGTCTATGAGCTAGGTAACTGGACAAAACAGTCCTTGGAGCCTTGGTTGAAGAAACAGTAGTCTTTATTCAGCACACACACATCTAAGAGCTAAGCAGTCCATACAGAGATACTCAGAAACTCAACTGCTACCAGCCAAGTCCAAAGAAAAACTGAAACTGAGCAGCTGGCAGCAGAGCAAACATGCTCTATTATTAGATGGGAGCTCTCTGACACCAGCTTGCTTCACAAAACTGTAGAACACACAAAAGCAATTAACTAGAAACATACATGAGTGCACATGCACACTAAATCCACCCACACACAATTTGTTTACAAGACATGTGGAGGGAGCCTGACTAAATTATTCTATTTTCCCCACAGGTAGGAAGAGCAACTAATCCAAATAGAGACTACTTATTAATGACTAAAGCAAAGAGAAAAGAATGGAAGGTAATTATGAAATGGCGCACTTCAAAAAAAGCCTAAATACACTTGATACTTTCCAAATAACAGGGAGACTAAAAAAGGTGACATGATAAAGATCCTCAGTAATAGATATATATTAAAAATAAAGAGAAGAAAAAAATATTTGTTCATATTTTTAGAGATGTTCTAAAACTTGTTATTCATCAGGCTGCAACTGATATTTTTTACATTGTTCATTCCATATGGCCTCAAAATATTTGACTTGTCTCAAGTATTAAATAATCTTACAAAAATTGCTCTTCTTAAA
Organism: Galeopterus variegatus; assembly: GCF_000696425.1. Taxonomy (NCBI): domain Eukaryota; kingdom Metazoa; phylum Chordata; class Mammalia; order Dermoptera; family Cynocephalidae; genus Galeopterus; species Galeopterus variegatus. The sequence continues at coordinate 106,891 of NW_007729786.1, read as the reverse complement.
TGCTTTTTGTAAAACATACTCTATTGAGCATTGTGGGGAGGGGGAAGTAAATACCAATTGTTGGCTTAATTTGTGTAGTTAAATTTCAAATATCTGAGTTTATTAAAAGAGATTGTTCATTCTTTAGTTTTAGAATCACAAATTTCTTTTTGAGTAGGATTGTCAGATTTAGCAAATAAAAAATAAAGGTGCCCAGTTAAATTTGAGTTTCAGATAAACAACAAATAATGTTTTTATTACAAGTATGTCCAAAATGTTTCACGTTTGCCACCTTCTATTTAATCTGGCAAACGTATTCTTGTCATACAATGTTTTCAGCTAAAGGAGAACAAACAAAATTATTGAGTATATTTTGTGTTTTTATGTTTTCATAACTGAGATTTGGATATATGTGACATTGGGTCTAGCTTTGATGTTCTCGTCCCTGAGGTTTAATGACAATGAATAATAGTAAATTCATTTAGATAAAAAAACAAAAAGAAAAGATTTTTGGACTTGAACAAAGTCTGCATAATTAAACCATTCATATGTAGGAGGATCCAACAAATATGTACACTAACTCACAATTTTCAAATTTTCAAATACAGTAAATCCATATGACAGTTCTAGATTTCAAACTTCAAATATGCCATTTTGATGAAAATAAATAAATTAGTCTCCTAAACTTTTAAAAAATTTGAAAGAGAAATTTAAAACTTCACTCTGGCCAAAATAATCAGTCCTGAATTGCTGTTTTTTAAAACCTAAGACCCAAGGTGATTGAAAATAAATGATGTTATAAATTAATTAAACAGATTAACCTTAAACATTTACTTTCATCAAATTTTGACCTCAAGTTGAGAAAAGACAAGATATATAATATATTTAATAGACTTTGAAAGGATTATAAAAATCATCTTGTCAATTCTGACACTTCACAAGTGAGGAAACTAGAGAGCACAAATTTCCAAAACTCTTTGGTTTCCGTGAACCTCCTCTACAGTACTACACCCACCTGGGAGCTCTAAAGGTCCCTGCTTCAGCCTTCTCACCACCCCAATACAGAGCCTTCACTACCCTATATGGACCTTTGTGTAAATTGAAAAAGGGTCCCCCTTTTGGGTGGATGATTTAGAACTGTATCTGCCACACCTACTTGTTCAGAAAACAGAGAAGATTTTGTAAGGAAAATATTCCTTTCTCCTGGATCACTCAGCCCTGTTCTGGGCACAACGTTAGCTGGTGGAGTACAGGTGAGATTTCCATCCCCATTTGTTCTTTAGACAGATACTTTTGTGCCATGCATAAGATCCATTGCTATCCAAGATGATATGCACTTACTGTTGATTTCTTTGAGTAGGATCTCATTTTCATACTGTTTCTCGAGAGTTAGGGAAAATCAACCCATTGGTTTGCTTGTTTTTCTGGTAATGGTAGAGTTGTCCTCACTGAAATGTCAGCAATTATCTTCTAATTACTGTAGTGGTTCCTCTTCCCCTATACTCCTCTAAATGCCCCTCGTCCAGCATCTACTGGCTATACCATGATCGTGCACGGTCATATGCTGGTCCTTTTGATATTATAGCATCTCATACCTAATAAAACAAAATAAAGTAAAGCTATGAGATATATAGCATAATAGGTCTGCTTCTCTTTAATAATGCTAGTGGATAACACCTGAGTTTTTCTGACATAAATCTGTGCTATCTGTGTTTTCTGTCATTTAATTAAATTAATTATCATAACATCATATTTATACATGGACATAACTTCCATGATTAATTATGTGCTTAAAGTCTTTTACCTGTACTGAGGAATGCTATTAGCCCATATGAAATAGCTCTCAAATTAACACATTGACAAATTATTTTAACTTAAGAGTTTAATTTTTAAATTTTAGATTATTCTAAAGCTTTCTGGAGGTGTCAATCACACCTAATGCAAAGTTAAACCCATTTTTTCTCCTTTTGGGCATCCAGCTACATTATGTTTCTTAATTTCCCTTGCAGTTAATTGTGGTAATTTGACTAAATTCTAGCCATGGAATGTGAAAAAAGAGGTGGAAGCCATTTCTAGGCCTGGCCCATAAAAAACTCCCAGTTCAGGAACGTTATTACCCTTTTCACTTTTGTTGGATTGAGACAGACTAGCGCTGTGATCAGGGAGGCCATTTAAAGATGACAGAGCCACGAGTTGAAAGCATCCTAAATCCCCAAATCACTAACTAATTGGAGGATAGCTACTTGCCTATCAGGAAAACCTTTTTTAGACTTTATGTGAGCATGAAATAAGCATTAATTATACTTTGGCTATTATTCATTTTGGGGTTATCTGTTACAGAAACTAGCATTAATTTGACTAATATATGGTCCTCATCATAAAATGCATCTTAAACACTGATGGGCATATGTATTAGTCTGTTTCTGTTGCTTATAACAAAATACCTGGAACTGGGTAATTTGTAAGAAAATGAAATTTATTGCTTACAATTTCAGAGGCTGGGAAGTCCAAAGTCCAAGGAACACATCTGGTGAGGGTCTTCTTTGGTGGTGGCTTTACAGCAATGCAGGGATCTCACATGGCAGAAAACGGTGGAGTAGAGAGAGAGAGACTCTCACATGCTCTCCTTTAAAGCCCGCAGAACCACATTCCTGACCACCATTCTTAATCCATTCACTGTGGCATGGTCCTACAATCTAACCACCTCTTTAAGGACCTACCTTTCAATTACCATAATAGGATTTCCCACCCTCAACAGTTACAGTGGGAATTAAGCTTCTAGTGTATGAACTTCAGGAGACACAGTTCAATCAACCCCCTGCAGCACAGGAGTATATGTACCTCCAAAACGTGTTATTTGGATACAACTTATTGAACCAGTTATTTATGCCCCATACAGAAAAAGGGCTAAACAGAACAAAGAGCAAAAGAGGAAGAAAGGTATGGATATAGGGGAGAAAGAAAGGAAAGTCCTCAAATGGAAGGGAAATGGAGATGCGGAGACTGAGTTAATATTTGCCAGGCACTATATTAGGTTTAGGTGTTTTAAATTATTACATTCCATCCTCATAACATCTTTGGGGTACATATTATTACAAATGACAGCACTGATTTTTTTCTACTGGGATGATGTCAAACTTTAATTTCAATCTAGAGTTAGAAATGCGATGCTACAAAAACACTGAAATTCGGGAATTGGTTTAAGTCTCAAGATGGCCAAAAGGCTAAAACTGAAAAATATATGTTCAAATTTTTTATGAATCTTTGAAGGATAAATTTTTTATATACTATAGGATTTAGATTCAAGTCAGCCCTTGGTATGAGATGTATATCCTTTGTCCCAAATAAATCTATCTCAACTTTATAGAACTTTATATCTCAATGTGCTATGCAAGTGCCCTTTGACTGATGGCATTTCAAAAAAGCTGGAGTTTAGTTTGAAATATATAGATATTTTCTGTTTTGAAGACAGAGAGGTGATAGTCTTCAGAAAATAGTTGCCAACAAGATTAAATTCAGAAGAGTTAGAAAACTTAAGTGCTTAAAGATATATATATATATCCAATGAATAATTTAAAATAACCTTACTAATAACTTACAAGGATGAAGGCTTGAATCATTTAAACATGTCAGCATGCATTGCAAATATGAATAATTCATTTCCACAAAAAATAACTTTTAAAATATTGCATAACATTTCTTATTCTATCTAGTAAATTATGAGTGATATTTCGTGTAAACCTGTCAACAATGTAGGAATAGTATTTTTAAGACTGTGTACAACTTTATGAATTATTATATGCGTGTGCCCAATTTAAAGATATGGACAATGCTAGAAACTTGAGGAAGACAGATTGACATTTTCCATTATCTAAAATCGGAAATCACATCTGCCATTATTTTTCATTTCTAGACACGGAGTAAATGTTAAATTCTGTCTTTTCTTCATTTTTAGGAAAAATAGATGGAGACAAGAAAATGTTCACTTCGCAAGTTCTTGTGTAAAGCACTTTCCAGAAGAACAGAGAGCATATGTAATTTCATACATCCTTTTAACACATTTGACTCCTTTTCTATAAAGATGAAATTACTGTCATAGGCATTTGACTTACTGGGTTTAAGACTGCTTTGGAGGAACAGTTTGGGCTCTTGTCTTTGACTGGTGTTATTTTACTACCCCACTGCATTTAACTATAAAACAAATGGTGCAGCACTTTTGCAGCATTCTGGACATACAGCATGTGTCCATGCACTAAGTGAATGGATTAGTTTCCAATGATAGGAATAAAATAAGGCCTTTCAGTTATTTTGATTGTTCATGGAAAACAATGTAAACCCTAATTAAGTGAATATCCATATTTCTAAACTTTTAAGCAAAAGCAGACAAACTTGCCAGTAGTGTGAGTACTGTTGATTGTCAAAGAAAAGGCAATATATACACATACCATATATAACCGTGAAAATCTGAAAATATTATAATTTCAGTATTTGATATATATTTCTGGAACTATATTCCCATTACTTTTTCTTATTTAATACTTTGTTACACTTACTACTACCAAGGACCAGACACTAAACAAGTACTTTGTAGTCATTATCTCATTTAATCATTGCTGCAGCTCCATGAGATAGACACTATTACTATCCTCATTTTTTACAAATGAGGAGGGTATTTATTTTACCTTTTTAAACAAACACACAGTATTTATTAGTGCTAGAAAGCATACTGTGCACTTTAGAAATATTAACTTGTTATATTAACCCTCATAATAGCCCTCTGAGATAGGAACTATGATTATCCACAATTTCTGGATGAGAAAACGGAGGGGCAGAGAGATTAACTACTTTACACATGGTCACAGTGTTACTTACTGGTGAAGAAGGAATTTAAAACAAGGTTTTCTGGCACTAGACCAACTTAGACCAGTTAGAGTGATGGTTAATTATCTTAAAAGACACAGCTAATAATTAATGAAAAAGGTTGAAACCAGGGTTTACCTGCAGTATCACCATCAGACTGAAATAAGAGGAACCTTGTCCTGGGCCCTGTACTTTTGAGGACCTCTCCCTGGTCCTCTTCTCATCAATCCTCCTCTTCCACGTACCTAGATGGACCCCATGTCCCCTTTCCAGAACTGTACACCTAGCAACTAGCATTTGAAATTGCTATTGCCAGCCCAAGCTTTCCTGCTCCTGCTTCCAGCTTTTCTGGTGCCTCCAAAGATCTGACTGTACTATTAGCCATGATCTGTTGGGAGAGAAATCTGGACAAAGCTTGGACATGTATACTAAGGACTTCCACACATGTGTATGAAAAACCCCTTGTGGTTAAAGACACAATTTAGAGATGGGGATAAAAGAGTTGACCCAGAGGCCAGCAGCCACATCTCTTAATGCTGCCATGTTTCAATGCAGAAATCCAAAGAGTTGAAACATTCTGAGTTTGATTATGGTCATCAAGGTCATTATGAAGAATACTGATCAAGGTAAAAAAGGTGGAATGCAATTCATCCATTTCTTAATTTATAACATTCACCTATTTAGACATACTGCATGTGACCTCCATTTGAACTCGTACCTGGGCCGGCCCCACAATTGTTAGGAGTGGGCCTGTCTATCTAACCCAAAAAAACACTCATTACTAATCCTTATTAAAGAAGATATTCTGNAAGAGTTGACCCAGAGGCCAGCAGCCACATCTCTTAATGCTGCCATGTTTCAATGCAGAAATCCAAAGAGTTGAAACATTCTGAGTTTGAATATGGTCATCAAGGTCATTATGAAGAATACTGATCAAGGTAAAAAAAGTGGAATGCAATTCATCCATTTCTTAATTTATAACATTCACCTATTTAGACATACTGCATGTGACCTCCATTTGAACTCTTACCTGGGCCGGCCCCACAATTGTTAGGAGTGGGCCTGTCTATCTAACCCAAAAAACACTCATTACTAATCCTTATTAAAGAAGATATTCTGTTTCTATACACATGGATATACAACATGAAGACAAAAATGGCAGAGAACTGGAAAGAGGAAAATTGTCTTCCCTCATGTCTGTCTTATTTATATTTTATTGGTCCATTGGTCCATTTTCTGTTGCTTAGAATACCTGAAACTGGGTAATGAAAAAAGAAAATAAAATTTATTTCTTACAGTTTTTCAGGCTGGGAGGTCCACAGTCCAGGGAACACATCTGGTGAGGGTCTTCTTGGCGGTGACTCTCTACAGGGTCCCATGACAGTGCAGGGTATCATGGTGAGAATGGCACAAACAAGAGAGCTAACCTTCTCATTAACTCTCTTTATAAAGCCATCAGACATATGCCCGTGACAATCAATTAAAACATCAACCCATTTCTCCATGAATGGATCAATCCTTACAATCTAATCACCTCTAACAGGCTCACCTTCTACCACCATATTGGGGGTTAAGTTCCAACATGAGTTTTGGGGACATTTAAACCACAGCAACTGGACAGGATTTGATCATTTTAGATGTACAGAAGAATTGATGATGAGATGAGGAGTTTTGAGAACGGAAATCCAAGAATAGTACAGAGAGAAATAAGGAAATTATTTAATTAACTATTGGCACCTCTGAAAATAGCAGGACTAGGACTAGGGTAAGGACAGAGGGACACCTACGGTTCAAACTGTAAACAGGTACTCCCTTAAATGTTGTGCCTTAAGCATCTCACTCTAGATCTGGCCCTGGACATTAGCCCTGGGGTCGACTTCAGGAATTTCTAAAATAATTGCCACTTCGATGCTGTCTTTGACTGTGCTGCTATAACAGAATACCTGAAACTGGATAATTTATAAAGAATGAAAGCATCTCACTCTAGATCTGGCCCTGGACATTAGCCCTGGGGTCGACTTCAGGAATTTCTAAAATAATTGCCACTTCGATACTGTCTTTGACTGTGCTGCTATAACAGAATACCTGAAACTGGATAATTTATAAAGAATGAAAATTTATTTCTCATAGTTCTGGAGGCTGGGAAGTCTAAGATAAAGATGCCAGCAGGTTTGGTGTCTGGGGAAAAAGCCCGGTCTCTGCTTCCAAGATAGAAACTTTGTGCTGTGTCCTCACATAGAGAATGGCAGAAGGGCAAAAAGGGTCTAGGTAGTTCCCTCCAGCCCTCTTGTAAGGCTGTTAACCCCATCCATTAGGGCTCTTTTCTCATGACTTAATCACCTTCTCAAGGCTTCACCTCTTGTACCATCACATCCGGTCTTAGGTTGCAACATACGAATTTGGCAGGGACACCTACATTCAAATCACAGCAGATGCTACTATCACTTTTCCTAACCACTTATTTAAATTGAGTAAAGAGAGTGACTTGGTGTTTCCACACCATTTCACATAGTATTATTTATGAAATTTGGCAACTGCAATGCCGTTCCTACAAATTTCTGTAATACTATGTTTCCATGGATGGTATCAGAACATTAATAGATGTGTTATCATGTTAGAAACTCATCTTATTCAAAAAGTTTAGTAATAGTAAAGAAATAGTATATAATTTGATCTGAAAAATGCCTCCAATTTGCAACAAAATGTGACTTCAGAGAAAAATCAATATTATATTAGCTCAGAGTTTAGCAAGAATATATGAAGAATCTTAGTGAAAAAAACTAAGACTAGCCACAAAGAATAAGGAAAAAAAGACAATTACACAAGGTCAAACTTTCCTGTTAGAGACTGACTTCCCAAGGAAAAAGATAAATACACATTCATTTTTGAAAAATGGGCTTTAAAAAGCCTAGTCACACATGAGCAAAAATGATGCTCATAGTCATCCCAGTAGATTAAAGCCATGCACTTTGGGAAATGGAAATAACTATTATTGAAAAAGTTCAGAAACTTTTGGTATTCCATTAAAAACTTTTCTATCTGATCATTTTTAATAACTTTTCTACTGGAAGATTTTTATTTTTTGAAGGTGAAATGGAAGTGCTGGTCATATCTAGTTCTTTAAAAATGTTCCAAATTATATAGGGAGAGGTCAAATAAGAAAGCTTTTTCTCTCCTTATAGCCTACTTTCTGGATATTCTGCTATTACACGGTCTGGTTTGACTGTCCAGTTAGAAACAGTTGCCCTCGTCTTCCTAAGTCTTGGTCTTTGCAACAAGGCATCACCACTTACAGTGGTGGGTTGTTGCTTTGCCTCCCATGGATTTATCACCCCTTTTCCCCTGGATGACGGAGCCACAAAGGTTTACTCAAAGCCTATCTCTTCTGAGCAGTGAGAAGCTCCAAAGTGGTTGATGACGGAGCCACAAAGGTTTACTCAAAGCCTATCTCTTCTGAGCAGTGAGAAGCTCCAAAGTGGTTAATCTCTCAGAACTCTCAAGAGGGAGGTATTCCTTTCGCTTGGTAAATTAACCACAAATTGGGGTTTTCTTCTTGCATTTATTCTCCAGACCAGGAATTTGCGGGAAGAGAACATAGGTAGGGTTATGGTTTAACAATATAAGCTGGTAACATTCAGTGTACAAGTAACGTGACATTCCATGGCAATTTAAGTGATGCACCAAAATAAGCTTGATCTTAGCAAACATTCCTTCTCCCTACAGAAGCTTCCCAGTATCTTTACATATCAATCAGTAATCTGTCTTTGAACCAGCAACCTTGCTGTGTTATAATTCTGTATCTTATAACAGAGACTATAGCCTGGGGAAAATTTCCTGGTTTTTGCAAGGTCAACATTTTATATGGACTTTTAAGAAGTTAGACTAAACCTGAAAGTACAAGAAACTAGGCCCTGTCAAATATATTTGCTTTATAGTATACTACACAGTGGATCAGACAATATTTATTTTATGGTGCATCTCCTAAAAATAACTCTCTTTCTTTTAACAATAGTCTGACCATAGATATGTTTCCACTTGACACTGAGGGAAAAAAGAGAGAGAAAAGAAGGAAGGAAAGAAGGGAGGGCAGAAGGGATAAATAGAAAAAAGAGAAGATAATCAACAAAGTTGCCTACACAGCAACAACCAAGATAAAATATGTATATAAGAAGGAAAATGCAGTCAGTCACTTAGATATCTTGTCTATACCACCTCCAGAATCCGCATGTTTAAATAAACATTAGGTGCATCTTTTAGTAAATGCTGACCAAGGCAAAAAGAAAACAACATACATGATATAATCAGAAAATTGAATTCTGTCACCCAAAGTAACACAGAGATGCTCAAAGAATTTTGATTTCAAAATTCTCTGAAATCATTCTTATTTCTATTGTATAATGGCCAACAATTTGAAAAGTGAAAAATTCTAACAAGCTGTTGCTTTTTAAGGTAGAATTCTATTTTTACACCAAATAACCAACTTTAGAACTAGTTAGTGTTGTTGAGAAAAATTCCAAAATGTTGATGGATAAATGGTAATTGAGAGAATATTGGGAAAGTCTGTGATCATGCACCATTAGTCACAATAGACTGCATTTCAGTGTGAGATTTGACACTTTTATGGTGACATAAACTCTTCCAAATGGCTATACAGACAGTTCCCAACTTAGGATGGCTTGACTTGATGATGTTGCTAAAGCAATTTGCATTCAATAGATATCATACTTCAAGTACACATATGACCATTCTTTTTTTTTACTCTCAGTACAGTATTCAATAAATTACATGAGATACTCAACACTTTATTATAGAAGTTTCAGGTTAGATGATTTTTCTCAGCTGTAGGATAGGCTAAGCTATAACTTTCAGTATGTTAGGTGTATTAAGTGCATTTTTGTCTTAAGATATTTTCAACTTATGATGGGTTTATTGGGATATAACCCCATCATAAGTTGAGAAGCATCTGTAGTTAAAAAGAATTTTTATCATTCTTCAGGAGAAAAAAATAGACAAAAATGTCATATATTTTGATTTTGTTTTTTGTTTTTCTTTGCTAAGGAATTGTTTAAGCAAAGCTTTGAGCATGTGGAGGAATTTTCTGAGTCAGACTCTTAAGCAGAAAATGAAATAATAGTGAATCCAGATGTGCTTTAAAAAAGGTATTTACCAGCAAAAAGTTGCTTTTTGGAAATAAATGTGCACAGCAATACAATCCAAAACATTATGGTTTCCCCACCTAAATTGTGGCCAGTTGACTTCTGTTTGGGATCGAGTTAATTCACATTGGTAATGGTATGTATGTGTAGTAAAATTTTATAATTTTATGGTGCCTCAACATTCACTTTGAATATAGGTTTAACTTTCTCATACCAGAAGCAGGGCTTAGTCACTCCTGACAGTTTCCAGTTCCTTGCCTCCTCTCAGTTCCTCAATGTGCTGAGACAGTAGCTTTATAGAACCACTTCCTGGTGACCACCTCCCTCTGGGACATATAGATGGACCTACTTGACTCCCCATGACTACCACACCCTACATGGACTGGGCAGATGGGCTGCATGGACCCCCTCTCAGTCACAGCGTGGATCCGTAGAACATACGCCTGCTTGCTCTAAACCCATCAGTTAGAATGCCCTAAAGGAAAGCTCCTTGGGTAATGCCTGGACCCCAATAAAGACCTGAGCCCATAGGTCTATCACTCTTTCTCTCCCCACTTGCTGGTTGAGCGTATTGCCTCTGTGACCTTCCCTCTGGCCCTCATCAGAATCCCCTTCTCTCATGGACCTGAGTGGTAGAGTGCTTCTGTTATTCCCTGTGTTTTTGTTGTGTTGCCTCCTCTGTGTCTCACCTGATGGATACAACCAGACCTAATTTTTCTTCCAGTAAAGGCTCTCCTAAACAGTAGCTATCTTAGAAAAAATAAACTGGCACATTTCATACAAGAGCCACAGGGCAACTGCCAGTATAAATATGTTTNCTCAGTCACAGCGTGGATCCGTAGAACATACGCCTGCTTGCTCTAAACCCATCAGTTAGAACGCCCTAAAGGAAAGCTCCTTGGGTAATGCTTGGACCCCAATAAAGACCTGAGCCCATAGGTCTATCACTCTTTCTCTCCCCACTTGCTGGTTGAGCGCATTATCTCTGTGACCTTCCCTCTGGCCCTCATCAGAATCCCTCTTCTCTCGTGGACCTGAGTGGTAGAGTGCTTCTGTTATTCCCTGTGTTTTTGTTGTGTTGCCTCCTCTGTGTCTCACCTGATGGATACAACCAGACCTAATTTTTCTTCCAGTAAAGGCTCTCCTAAACAGTAGCTATCTTAGAAAAAATAAACTGGCACATTTCATACAAGAGCCACAGGGCAACTGCCAGTATAAATATGTTTCCTGTAAGAGGAACACTTAGTCATGGGTCAGGCTATCAGACATTAGGCCATCTGCTAGGGTAAAGAAGTATCCCATGAAAGACACAGTGTGAACATTCTCAGCCAAATATCCTGGAGACCCATCAGGGCAGGCCTAGAGTTTATAGCCACTCTCCTGAGGGAGACCTTAGATCAGATTAGAGAGAAATACAGCAGTATGCACACCAGTTCACATCAACATCATTCAGCTGTATGTTTACATACTACGTGTGCTTGGAACTGGGTGCAGCAATAAACAGGATGAGTCCCTGCCTTCTAGGAGCTCACAATTTATGCTTTTAATGATCCCATTTACATACTTAAAGAAAATATAGAAAGTGGGCACTAGCATTAATCATGAAGTCACTGTTCTATAGGGAAAGTTCAGTTTATTGAGTTTGAGAGTGATCACTGGACCTGGACCCACTGATTTCAATTTTGCTTTTATAATCACATTCATTAAAGTCAACCACTTATTGTGTTACCTAATATTAATATCTTATTGGTGGATCCAAAAGCCACATTGTACTAAGCGACACAAAGATCTAGAAAGCATGTTATGTTCATACCTCTTTTTTCTCAGTCTAGCCCTGATACTCACTGGCATTCTCAACTCTAATTCCCTGATTCTTCTATCTAAATTTGGGTGCTGAAATGTATCTTAAGGTCCCAAATCATTAAATTTACTACTATTTAGTAACTAACTAAATTTGTGTAACTTACGCTTACCCAAACTTGGTATGTGTCAGGCACTATTCAAGCACTTTAAATCATTTAAATATTACAAGAACCCTACGGGATAGGTAGTAGTATTGATTCTTCATTTAAACAGATAAGCTCTTTGTTCTAATCTCCAGTTATTAGTTACTCTATATTCAATTCAATTATGTATTCATTTAACATAATAAATGCTTATTGAGCTCCTGCTCTGTAGAGCATTGTACTGGGCTTTGAGGGCACAGAAATACACATTCTCTTCCTTCACAGAGAGTATAATATAGTGGGGGAGAAAGGCAAATAAACCAGCAGACAAAGGATGAGTTCCAATAGATGTATGCAGAGTGTCCCAGGATCGCACACAGGGCCATCTGACTCAGACCAGTAAGGTCTTGGAAGACTTTCCAGTATAGGAAACACTTAAGCTGAGATTCAGAAGTACCAAGTAGGAGTTAATTAGTGAAAAAAATTTTGTGTAAAGGACAGCAAGGGTCTGTGCATGTGCGTGTGTGTGTGTGTGTGTGCGCGCGCGCGCGTGTGCAAGTGCACACAGCTGATAGCATTCCAGCCAGAGGAAACAATATGTGTAGCAATAATTTTGATTATTTATTTGTAAGCAAAATTTTGACCTGTTAACAAAATGTAATTTTGATGAGATGGAACTTTTCATCAAAAAGTTGTTGGGAGGGGGAGGTTTCTTTCCTGGCACAAGAGCCTTGTTCATACTCAGCAACCTTGTATCAAAGATGTTATTCTTGTCAGTGCTTATTTGGTTGATCGTAAACTTTACGGTGAGATAAAAACACATGTTTATGTGTTTATGAAAAAAATAGTAAAAGTTAAGATTATTGACTTAGTAAGTGAGCATATACCCAGGATACATGACTCTTGAAGGGAGAGGAGGCAGGAGAGTGAGGGAAGGAGAAGGGAATAGATTGTGGAGAAAAATAGGAAGCTTTGTAATTATTTATGAATTGAGGGATACATAAAGGTCTTGCTACATGTTCATCTTGCAGATTCTTCTTGAACACAAACTCTCTTCTCCAATTTGCCAGCTTGTTAGGATCGAATTGGCTCTAGATTGAATAAATTTATTCTCTTTCTGTCTCTTGCTGCTAACAGCAGATATAGATAAGCTCCTGCTGTTAAATAGGCAAAACATATTATTTTGGGTAATAATTTACATTAATTTTTACTTAATCCATCTACAACCAGTATTCTTCCACAAAAATAGAGTAGGTATAAGAAGAATTATAGCACAATGTTTAGGATTGGATCCACGAGGGTTATAATTGGAGAGACTTTGCCCCACTCGTTCAGGCAGTTCAAGCTAATGCCAGCACAGCAGTCCTCTCCAGGAACCTCCGGCAAAGCTCCTGGCAATCCTCTCTCTTGCTCTCTTACTTTCCCAGGGCTCGAATCAGACCAGTCTGACTTTTCAAAGTATGGCTTAGGCATCCATTCTCTGTGATTCCCACTGCAGGAAACACATTTTAAAGTTCTCCAAGAGAAACTTTTGATTACACTTGGGGTCAGAAAACAGCCCACTTCACTCATAACCATATGGAGACTTGCAGTAGAACCACAGCTTTCCAAACAAAGCTCTTCACCAATACATCTCTTCTCTTGATCTTTCTAAGTCTTAGAAGTGAGGGAAGGGATTCATGTGTTGAAGTTTCTCCTTCACTCTCTTTGTAAAATATGTATGGGTGCAGTGAATGTGTGTGGTCTCCCATTCACTTTTGTTTCCTCAAAATACCTAAATCTGAGTTCAGAAGAATTCCTTTGTGACATGGTATTACACAAAGTTTAACATTAAATTCAACCATATGAATATAAACATTTCTTTCAGAAATCACTAACATTGTTAGATTATTTAAATAATATTAAAATTAGAAATAAAATATTTTCAGTAGGTATCCTCTAAATAGCACCACTGAGTTCTAGATCCTTTTTGGTTTTGTATTCCGTTGGAGTAAAAAACAAACAAACAAACAAAAAAACAAATGTAGTTGTTTGAAATCAACTAAATGAGAAGTCATAAAGGAGAAGCATGCTTATAAGAGAATCAGACCAGGAAGAGCCCAAAAAATCATCTTTGTCCTCTTATCTTAACTTTTCTATAATTGCCTTATAATAGTTACTAGTGAAAGGAGGTCCATGTTATTTAAAGTAATCATAAATCTCCTAAGGATGACATTGCAATAGGTAAGCAGTAAAACTACAGCCATTAAGAATGTTTAATAGTGTTAAACAGGTAATTGTGGTAAACTGAAAAAATAGAGGTTCTTGCTTTATAGATTCATAATCTGTTATCTTAAATCCTTGAGAGCAGATGGTTATCAGATTCAGAATTTTTCTGATTTTAGAAAGGTGGTAAAGTACATAATCTGTATATTACATTTTATACCAGAGGGGTTGGAAGTTGAATCCTCTAGTCAAATGCATTAACGGTACTGCAATAAATGTGTGAATATTCACAAGAAGTGTGTAAATAAAAGCCATAAATATTCATATCAGTTCATTTTACGTTTTGCCATGAAATAAATTATGAAATCTTTTAATTTTCTGTGACTTTTGGATTTTAAAATTGTGGATATATTGTTGTGGACCTAAGACAGAATACTTGCCTAGCTGACTATAAAACACAGAGCACTTATCCTGTAAACAGAAAAAATAAAGTCATTCTCAATAGTAAGCAACTTTTTGCACACTGGAATGAATTATGCCTCTTTATCAATTAAATTGATAAAGATAAAGATTGCTTATCTTCTTCAAGGGAATCTTAAGCACAGAATGGTATGGGATTAAAATAGCAATGGGCATGCAGAAAAAAATCAGAAAAATCTAGAATACTAAAGGAGGAATCATTTTCTTATCCATTTTTGTGAATGAATTTCATCAAGTTCTCAGCAGAGAAGATTGATTAAAATTTAAATTCAAAGCATCATGTTATACATGATAAACATATACAATTTTATCTGTCAATGAAAAAATAAATAAATAAAAATTAAAATAATGTATGAAGATTTCAAAGTTAACTCATGTAACCAGTGTAGTGTCCTCCAACTGACAGTGTGAGTTGAGCCAATCATTACTAAAGCTTGAGTTGAAGAGTTTTTTATCATTATTTGGATCATATAGAATTCTTCTCAACTCTGCAGCTAAACGTCTAATGCCAGAGTAGACAGACGTGGCATGTAGAATTCTGTGACAGGTGCTGCCCATTGTCCTGCCAGATTTCCTGTACTGTATGCCTCCTATTTCATGAGCATAAGCATAATAGGTGAGATAACATGTACAGTTAGATAATTCATTAACAACAGGATAATTTTTATCCTGCTTAATTTCAAAAGACATTGATGCTCAAAATAAAAGAAGCACAGTTATGATAGATGTGAACAATAAACATTAAAAAGTGTAAAAAACTTAAGGTGGGGAAATGTGAAGAAATCAATATTAATTTACTCTCTCTGAGAAAAGAAAAAGTGCAAAAATTTAGCTGTGAGCTTCCAAGCAGTGATGACAATTAAGAAAGTGGAAATAACTACGTCTTTCAGTGAAATAAGGTCAGATTCACTGATAGAATTTGAAATTTTCTCTTATTTTAAAATTAATATTATAAATTTTCTGCATATAAAATTATTTTTGGCATGAGTTTTGCCTTAATATTTTGAAATATCCATAAGCACAACAGATATAGTAACTTTGGGTTTGCAGCATTCCTATTTTGTTTTTATATTGCAAAAAAAAACTTTAGAAGTCAGTTTTTTAAAAATAAATCTGGGATGCAGACAGTTGAGATCACTAATCTAGATAGAAAAAGAAGCTAATGTGGTTAAATTTTTATTACAATGAATAAAACTCTATAAGACTTGATCATTTATATGTTTTTGCCTTGGTAAAAATGCACTGTTGATTTATCAAATTTTTGTGTGATATAAATAATAAAAATCACTGAAAAAAGTACTTTCAATGATACCTTTACATCAAAATAATTTTAATAAAAGTATATTTTAAAATATGTTTAATAAATAAAGGAAAAATAAATTCGAACTTATTTATATTATTGAATAGCCTTCATATTTTTCCACGTACCCACTGGCTGAGTTTCTCAAGGTAGTGCACAAATACTCCACAGACACATCATGCATGAAGCAACAAGACTACCATGAAACATAATTGCAGTATAAATTTTCCTGGAAGATTTCAGAGCAGTTAGTTTTACAAGAAAAAAAATATGTTTTATAGTAGACTGAAAAATTTGAATAATCTTTTAAAGTAAACTTCTAGACTTCAAAAGACTATAGTGACATCAATAAGACAACTCAGATCACATTCCTAAAATGTGGTAGCCTTGATGAATGGCAAAACAGGACTTGAGACCTCCCCATAATGTCCTTTACCCTCCCCACCTACCCCACCTCTGGCCGGTGGAAATAAAAACAATTGATGCTACTATTTAAGAAAAGTCATAGACTGAGGATGACTGGAAAACTTTTTTTTAACTTCTATATACTTCCATCATATTTTATAGGTAATAAAATACAAGTAAAAACAAATATCTCTTAGCCTCTTCCCCAAATTGTATTGTTTTCCTGTTTTCTTAAACCACTTGCTCCCAGAACTCCTGAGAATGCACATTTACTTTTCTCTACCAAATAAAATAAAATAAAATAAAATAAAATACACACACACACATTAGGAAAAAGAATTTAAGATACAGACCCCTAGACTATATGATATTCAAGAACAAGGAGTTGATTTAATCTCTCTATGTGTTGCCATGACCAATGCGGTGTCAGAACTCAATGAATATTTATTACAGTGAATTTTCCTCAGTTTTCCCTCCTCAAATATTCCAAACTCCAAACGAATTCATAAATCTGTTTCAAATTTTTCATAAAACAAAAACTCACAGAGAAATCTTGAATTCAAATGTTAGTTTTTCTTATTGGCTTTTTCATTCCTGACAATTTGTAATTTGGGAAAGCAGCTACAGTGACCTGGAATAGGTCAGGATCTATTAGTGGTTCCAGAATTTCCTTGGTAGAGAGACTTTAGGGTGTCAATCTGGTTAGAGATGGGATATGAGGAATGAGGAGAAAATTCTTGAAGTTGCGTTATCATAGCTAGAACATTATTCTTGCTCAGAATCTCTGTTTATTTGAGAGGTACCAGTGCAAGTATAAATATGTAGTACTTTAGTATATAATAATTATGAAGAATTTTTACAAAAAGTTAAGTTACTTGAAAAGCCATATTCAGAAGAAAATAATTATAAAGAAAAAAATCTAAATGGAATAAAAACTTATATTTCTAAAATACCCAAACTATTAAAATTGAAATAATGTACCAATTATAATTAATAGTACAAAAACTTTAAATAAAAATCATCTGAGTAAAGGTGAATTTTTAAAATTTGAAGTATGTCATGTTAAATTTTTTAAATAAAACTATTCCTAATTTAGAAGTTTATTGTCTTATTGCCAGTATAAAAAATGTATATGTCATTGCATGCACATTGTGTTCATACATACATATTGTAGGGGCCAAAGGACAGCTTCTTCTTTATCCCTGAAGGTTTACTAATAATGATCAAGTGTCAATAATCAATTAATATGAATAAAAGGCATAACAAATTTTATTATTTAAGTGCCAGGAGGAGGCAATGCACAGGGGAATCTCAAGAGAGTAATTTCCCAATTTTCCAGTGGAGTACAGCGTTTATATACCCATTTCATAGGGAAAGGGGATGTAGGGGTGTAGGAATAAATGATTCTTAGGGGGTGCAATGAGACCGAGAACATATAGTGGCATGGGACAAAGTCTATTTGGTCCGCAGAGCGTACAACGGCTAGAAAATTATTCTCTTCAAAATACTGAATGGGACCACACAGAAGACAACAGTCTGTGACAAAAGTCTGTCCAGGTGGGCTGACAAACTACAGTCTTCCTTCCTGTGATGTGAGTTAAATTAAACTCAGGGAAAAGACTAGAGTTAATTGTCTTCGTTGGTGGATCTGGACTGTAGACTGATAAGGGAAAAGCTTCGTCTCGTGCTTTGGAGAGGGACAGATGATTGCAAGACAAAGTAGTGGTGGGGGGTATGTCAGAGAGAGCTTGAGGCATCTCAAAGCAACAAATTAGGGGGTAACAGCCTCTGAGCCCTAACAACATATGCAAATTTAAGAGCAATCTGAATTGTTTAATACTGTAAAATGTCCCTTAGTTTCCATGTACAATGGTTGTAAGTACTGTGCTAGATTGTGAGTAATCATACATTGGAGCACAAAAAGAAGCAAAAAAAAAAAAAAAAGAAAAGAAAGAAAGAAAAGAAAAGAAAAAAAGAAAGAGAAAAGAACACAGCACTACTGTGAAAGCATAATTATGCATGCAAGAATCATTTGCATTCATGCTATATTAGAGAAATAATTTGACAGTTTAATTAATTTTCTTTTTCTCTTAAGCAAGCATTTCTGCCTCTCAAATCATCCTTGCCTTCCAAAACAATGTGTTATTAACATTAGCAGTGGCACAAACCATGTATCTTCACGACATGCTTGCTGTCATCTTTTACTCCAAGGACATATGGTAAATGATATAGAAAAGTATTTTCCTAGAGCCTGAACAGTGTTATTCACAACAGTGTCTGGCACATAAACACCTCTTGCCCCAGTCTAAGAATATCTGTAAATTTTCTTTCACTTTATATTAGAGACCTGCTGAACATAAGAATATCCTTTTTTGTTCATGCCTGCCTCTCATATTGCAGACCTAGAATTTCTAAACCCTACCTACCCAATGCCAGTAGCACCCCCAATCATTTAGGCAACCCTACAAATATACTCACACAGATGTTCTAACTATTCCCAGGTGGTTATAAAATTCTAATTGAAAAATACTGTCCTAGAAGGAGTCAAATTAGAGCTAAGAACTATTATAATTTAGACATTAATGTTAATGTGGCTTTATATGAACAAAAGCTGGTGAGACTAGGCATTTGGGTTAGAGCTTTAAGAATGATAAAGTCAGATATTAAGACTTTTTGCACAACATAGAAACTGTTGTTGATCAGTCATGACATGCTTCCTTCTGTATCCAAGCAAAACTTCATCTCAGTTATGTTACAGAGTGACAATGATTCATTCTCATTGTTTCTATTTGCTTCACCAGCTTATTTTGACTACTATGAAATCATGTAACTCTAGGAAGTCAAAAACATGGAAATGTATATGCCTCTCCTCTTTACATGAAAGTTGTGACGAATTATTCAGTCCAGGCGCACCTGCCTGCTATATAATCCTCTTTATTCTTCTCAGACCCACAGTCCAGGTAGTTAGAACTAGGTGAACTGAAAAGAACATGAGATGAAATTTGTTTGCCGTAGTTCATGTAGATAAAGATTAGCAAACTATTAATGAGGTACTAATTTAAATACAGAAGATTATTATGTTCATTTGTTAAATCTTAAAAATCTCTGCAAGAAAAACTATAGGGCTAGGCATTCTAAAATCACAATGAGAATAAAGAACAACAGCTTAAGGGCTTTACTCTCTGGCAGGAGACTGCAATTTATCTTGCAGGTAGGCATTCAGCTAACCAGCTTACTCTAAAAACCTTTTCAGTGGGAGTGATTTTGTCCTCCCACCCACTCAATAGATATTTGTCAAAGTCTAGAGACATTCCTGATTTGTCCTAACAGGGAGATAAGTGCTACTGACATCTAGTGGAAAGAAGCAATAAATGCTGTTAAAGTTCCTACGATGCACTGGAAAGTCCCCTACAACAAAGAAATTTTTAGTCCAAAATGTCAATAGTGCTAAGGTTGAGAAACCCTGATTATAGGGGAACAACTATTCAAATGACTGACAATTTCTCATCAGAAATCATGAAGGCCCAGAGGAAGTGGAAAGAACAGGTTTGTCATCTCAGAATGTTTTATCCAGTACAAATATCCATCAGGAATGAACATGTAAGAAAAATATTACAGAATGAAAGAAAGCTAGAAATCTGTTGCCAACAGACCTGCTATAAAAAGTATATAAAAAGATACATTGGATTAAAATGTAATATTTAAGGTATTTAAACAACCTAAAGAAAAGCAGGAAAGGAAATAGACAAGTGAAAAAGAGAGGAACAAACAGAAAATATACTGCTGAGTAAAAAAAGCCAGTCCCAAACGTTGCATAATTCCATTTATATAGTTTTTTTAAATAACAGAACTGCAGTGCCAGAGAGCCCCTCAGTCTTTACCAGAAGTTGAAGTTGCAGGGAAAGTATAAACACAAGGAAATGTGGGAGGTATTGGAATTTTTTTGTGTCTTGACTGTGGTGATTACACAAATATATACATGCTGAAATTCATAGAACTATAGAGCAAAAGGGGGCTCATTTGACTGTAACTTAACTTATAAAATAAAATTAAAAACCTTTGAAAAAAGAGAGTATATATTCTATAATAATGCTTCAAAAGCATATCTTTTTAGACAAAGAATATTTTTCTTCTCAAATGTGTCAATCAGTCCACAAGCAATAACAGATGGTACATAACTACTGCAAATACCACAAGGGCTTAAATCTTTTCTTTTAACTGTTAATATTAACAATAAAATAATAACAGTAAAAATAACAAAAAAGTGATAATATTTAGATAAAAAGGTAAACATTTTGTGATTTTCTTATAGTCTAGCCCTGTAGATGTATGAGCCAGACTCACACATTACATATAAAAACCAAATCTATTTTTTCACAGTCATTGGACTCTTTAGATTAAAAAAAAAAATTTAAATCACTATTGTCAATTTAGAAAACAATAAGATGTAGGCAGGTGAGCCTTCCAGCACCAGCAAGCCAGCGGAACCATGCGGCTCCACGTGGATCCATGCGGCCTCCCACCCCACCGCCTTGGACCCAGGTTGGGGGGAGCTCCAGGCCCTGCCCCACCAACCCAAACCGGCACTGCACAGGTGAGCCTGCCAGCGCCGGCCAGGCAGCAGAACCACGTGGCTCCACGTGGCCCCTCATCCTGCCTCAGACCCAGTGGGGAGCACCAGCCTACAGATATGACCCACCAAGTTTGGCCCAGCAGAACTGCACATGTTAGGGGCTCATTCTATGACCACGGAGTCTAAAACAGGAACCAAGTTGGTTTAACATTACCACCATCACACCTACCATCAAGTAAGACAGTTCACCCCCCTCAGTAGCAACGACAGTCACTCCAAAGCCAACGTCAGTGTAATAAAAGAAGCAAACCCCCTACCAAATGATCAAGCATCAGGGGAAAAGCACTAGAAGTACAAACAATAAAGAAGAAATGACACCAAAAAAGGATACAGCAATGCCCCAAAGTCAGACTCAATGGAACAGGGAATCATGGAAATGTCTGAAAAAATTTTGAGTAATGATCAAAAGAAAACTTGAAGATATAAAGGAAGACTCAGAGAACACAGTGAAACAAGAAAAAACATCCAGAATATGAAGGAGGAAATCTACAAAGAGATTAATACCATAAAAAATAGTGTAGCAGAACTTCTAGAAATGGAAGACTCAATGAAATAAAAAACATGACTGAGCTTGAGCAGCAGGGTAGAGCAAGCAGAAGAAAGAATTTCAGAGGTTGAAGATGGTCTTTTTGAAATAAATCAGGCAGACAAAAAAAGGAAAAAGGAATTAAAAATAATGAGGAAAACCTAAAAGAGATAGCAGACAATCTCAACTGCTCTAACATCTGAATTGTGGGTATTGCTGAAGGGCAGGAGAAGGGAAAAGGTATCAAAAACCTACTCAAGGAAATAGTAACAGAAAACTTCCCAGGTGCAGGGCGAAATACCAACCTTCAGATCCAGGAAGCTCGAAGGTCCCTAAACAGATTCAACCCAAAAAGATCCTCCCCAAGACATATTACAGTTAAATTCACGAAGCTCAAAGACAAACAGAGAATTCTACAAGCAGCAAGAGAAAAGATTCAGGTCACTTACAGGGGAACCCCCATCAAACTAACAACAGACTTCTCAACCAAAACCCTACAGGCCTGGGCCGGCCCGGTGGCGCACTGGAGAGTGTGCCACTTGGGAGCGCGGCGGCGCTCCCGCTGAGGGTTCAGATCCCATGTGGAGACCGGTTCCCGCTCACTGGCTGAGCGTGGTGCGGGCGCAACACCGAGGGTTGCGAGCCCGTTGCTGGTCCCCGGTATGGGCATGACACCGAGGGTTGCGATCCCGTTACTGGTCAGTATAAAAGACAAAAAGGAAAAAAAAAAAATCCTACGGGCCAGAAGAAAGTGGAATGATGTATTCAAAATACTAAAAGAAAAAAAAGAACTGCCAGGGAAGAATTCTTTACCCAGCAGGGCTTTCCTTCAGAAATGAGGGAGAAATAGTGTATTTCTCAGACAAACAAAAGTTGTGGGAGTTCACCACCACATGACCAGCCCTTCAAGAAATTCTCAAGGCAGTCATTCATCTGGATTCTGAATAATGGTGACCACCATCATGAATACACAAGAAGAGAAAAACCTACAGTTAAAACAAAAATGCCAGCAAGAAAGAGAAAGAAGCTAAACCATTCCACCTTAAATCCCCAACTCACATTGGACAAGAGAAATAAAATGGTAAATAATGATCAAAATATATTTAAACCACCTAATTAGCAATTAAATGACAGGAATTAAACAACACTTCTCAATAACTACTCTAAATCTGAATGGACTGAACTCCCCATTCAAAATACACAGACTGACTGGATTAAAAAGATAGACCCAAGTATATCAAGAGACCCACCTCACCAGTAAAGACACTCATAGACTAACAGTGAAGGGATGGACAAAGTTATACCATGCAAATGGAAGCCAAAAACGAGCAGGAGTAGCTATTCTTATATCAAACAAAATAGACTTTAAACCAAAAAAATATTTAAAAAGACGAAGAAGGACATTATATAATGATATAGGGAACTATCCAGCTAGAAGACATAACAATCATAAACATGTATGCACCCAATACTGGAGCACCCAGATATATCAAGCAAACACTCGTAGACCTAAAGAAGGAGATAGATCCTAATATATTAATAGTGGCTGATCTGAACACCCCTCTCTCAGTATGGGACAGGACTTCCAGGCAACAAGTCAACAAATAGACACAGGATTTAATCTACACCCTAGACCAACTGGATTTGGCAGATATATACAGAACATTTCATCCAACAGCTAAAGAATACACTTTCTTCTTATCAGCTCATGGTACATTCTCCAGGAAAGACCACATATTAGGTCATAAATCTAGTCTCAGCAAATTTTAAAAAATTGAAATAATTCCAACAATGTTTTCAGACCACAATGGACTAAAATTGGAGATCAACTATAAGCAAGTCAATGGAAGATAAACAAATACATGGAAAATAAATAATAGGCTCCTGAATAACCTATGGGTCCAAGAAGAAATTAAACAGGAAATCAAAAAATTTCTAGAAACCAATGAAAATAAAGATATATCATACCCAAACTGTGGGATACTCAAAAGCAGTACTAAGAGGGAAATTTATGCTTATATCAAAAAAATGGAAAGACTCCAAATAAACGACCTAATGCTACACCTCAATGAACTTGAAAAACAACAACAATCCAAACCTAAAAGCAGTAGACAGAAAGAAATAATTAATATCAGAGCAGAACTAAATGAAATAGAGGCCCAAAGAACAATAGAAAAGATTAACAAAACTAAAAGTTGTTTTTTTGAGAACATAAATGAAATAGACACACCATTAGCTAGATTAACAAAAAAAGGAGAGAAGACCCAAATAACAAAAACCAGAAATGAAAAGGGAGACATTACAACTGACACCACAGAAATACAAAGAATCATTAGAGACTATTATAAACAACAGTATGACAACAAATTTGAAAATCTGGAAGATATGGATAAGTTTCTAGACATGTATAAATTACCAAGACTGAACCAAGAAGAGATAGAAAACCTGAACAGACCAATAACAAGCAAGGAGATTGAAGCGGTAATTAGCAATCATCCAACAACAACAACAAAAAAACCCCCCAGGTCCAGATGGCTTTACAGCTGAATTCTATCAAACTTTTAAAGAGGAGTTAATACCAATTGTCATGAAACTGTTCCAAACAATTGAAACAGACTCTGCTCTTCCAAACTTATTCTATGAAGCCAACAAAACTCTGATACCAAAACCAGATAAAGACACAACAAAATAGAAAATTACAGGCCAATATCCTTGATGAACCTAGATGCTAAAATCCTCAACAAAATATTAGGAATGAGAATACAGCAACATATTAAAAATATATATACACTATGATCAAGTGGGATTCATCCCAGGGAGGCAAGGATGGTTCAACATATGAAAGTTAATAAATGTGATACATCACATCAACAAGCTCAAGGACAAAGACCATATGATTATCTCAATAAATGCTGAAAAAGCATTTGACAAAATTCAACATTCCTTCATGACAAAGACTCTCAACAAATTACAAATATAAGGAAAATATCTGCATACAATAAAAGCCATTTATGACAAGCTCACCACCAGTATTACTCTGAATGGGGAAAAATTCAAGGCCTTCTCCTTAAGGGCAGGAACAAGACAAGGATGTCAACTCTCACCACTTCTATTCTATTGCTGGAGGTACTAGCCAGAGCAATCATGCAAGAGAAAGAAATAAAGGGGATCCAGACTGAAGAAGATGAAGTAAAACTTTCCCTATTTGCAAATGACGTGATACTATATATATAAAAACCTAAAGACTCTATCAAAAAACTCCTAGAGCTGGATAATAACTTCAGTAATGTTGCAGGATACAAAATAAATGCCCAGAAAGCAGTAGCATTTATATACTCAAATAATGAATTAATAGAAAGAGAAATAAAGAAAGTAAGCCCATTTACAATTGTCACCAAAAAAATACAATACCTAGGGATCAATTTAACCAAGGAGGTTAAAGACCTCTAAAATGAGAACTACAAACCACTTCTGAAAGAAATTAAAGAAGACACAAAAAGATGGAAAGATATTCCATGCTCTTAGATTGGAAGAATTAACATTGTGAAAATGTCTATACTAGCCAAAGCAATCTACAGATTCAATGCAATCCCCATCAAAATACCAATGACATTCTTCACAGAAATGGAAAAAACAATCTTACCTTTCATATGGAAAAACAAAAGTTCCTGAATAGCCAAAGCAATCCTGAGCAAAAACAAAACAAAACAAAACAAACAAAAAAAAAGAAGAAAACAAAGCCAGAGGCATAACTCTGCCTGACTACAAATTATACTACAAAGCTGTTGTAACCAAAACAGCATGCTACTGGTATAAAAATAGACATTCAGACCAGTGGAATAGAATAGAGAACACAGAAATCACTCCTCAGGCTTATAGCCATCTGATATTAGACAAAGGCAACAAAAATCTACATTGGGGAAAAGATTACCTCTTCAACAAGTGGTGCTGGGAAAACTGGATATCCATATGCAGAAGAATGAAACTACATAGGGAGGGGAAGGGAGGTTGGGGGATAAGTGGAAGGGGACAAAGGGTACAAAAGCAATTTCTGGTATTGGGTATGTCCCCAGTATGAATCTGGCCCCCACATCATGGGCAGGTGGGGGGACAATCAGCTTTGAATCTCATGAATATTTAAAATGAAAACTGTAAAATTACTAAAAAAAAATATAGGAGAAACACTTTAGCAGTTAGGTCAGGGCACAGGCTTTATGAACATGAGCTCAAAAGCACAAGCAGCAAAAGAAAAAATAAACAAATGGGACTATATCAAACTAAAAAGTTTCTGCACAGCAAAAGAAACAATCAACAGAGTGAAAAGACAACCTACAGAGTGGGAGAAAATTTTGGCCAACTATGCATCTGACAAAGGACTAATATCCAGAATATACATAGAACTCAAGCAATTATACAGTAAAAAATAAATGTCCCAATTAAAAAATGGACAAAGGAGCTGAGTAGACATTTTTCAAAGGAAGACATACAAATGGCCAACAGATACATGAAAAAATGCTCAACATCACTAGTCATCAGGGAAATGCAAATGAAAACCACATTGAGATACCACCTCACTCCAGTTAGACTGGCTATAATCAAAAAGATGGTAAATAACAAATACCTGTGAGGGTGTGGAGAGAAGGGAACGCTACTGCACTGTTGGTGGGAATGCAAATTAGTACAACCACTTTGGAAAACAATTTGTAGGTTTCTCAAACAACTACAGATAGATCTTCCATATGATCCAGCAATCCCTCTTCTGGGTATATATCCAGAGGAATGGAAATCATCATGTCAAAGTGATACCTGCACTCCCATGTTTATTGCAGCTCTGTTTACAATATTCGAGTTATGGAACCATACTAAATGTCCATTAATAGATGATTGGATAAGGAAACTGTGGTATATATACACTATGGAATACTACTCTGCCATAAAAAAGAATGAAATACTCCCATGTGCAACAACATGGATGAACCTGGAGAAACTTATGTTGAGTGAAACAAGCAAAGCACAGAGGGATAAATACCTGGACAAAGGAGCTGAGTAGACATTTTTCAAAGGAAGACATACAAATGGCCAACAGATACATGAAAAAATGCTCAACATCACTAGTCATCAGGGAAATGCAAATGAAAACCACATTGAGATACCACCTCACTCCAGTTAGACTGGCTATAATCAAAAAGATGGTAAATAACAAATACCTGTGAGGGTGTGGAGAGAAGGGAACGCTACTGCACTGTTGGTGGGAATGCAAATTAGTACAACCACTTTGGAAAACAATTTGTAGGTTTCTCAAACAACTACAGATAGATCTTCCATATGATCCAGCAATCCCTCTTCTGGGTATATATCCAGAGGAATGGAAATCATCATGTCAAAGTGATACCTGCACTCCCATGTTTATTGCAGCTCTGTTTACAATATTCGAGTTATGGAACCATACTAAATGTCCATTAATAGATGATTGGATAAGGAAACTGTGGTATATATACACTATGGAATACTACTCTGCCATAAAAAAGAATGAAATACTCCCATGTGCAACAACATGGATGAACCTGGAGAAACTTATGTTGAGTGAAACAAGCAAAGCACAGAGGGATAAATACCTCATGTGCTCACTCATATGTAGGAGCTAAGAGAGAAAGGAAGGCAGGAAAGAAAGACCACTGTAGTGCCATGATCCAGCAGAGGGAGGGAACATTCCTAGGGCTACAAATTGGAGTAAGGGGGTGAGGAGGAGGGGAAGGGAGGTTGGGGGATAAGTGGAAGGGGACAAAGGGTACAAAAGCAATTTCTGGTATTGGGTATGTCCCCAGTATGAATCTAGCCCCCACATCATGGGCAGGTGGGGGGACAATCAGCTTTGAATCTCATGAATATTTAAAATGAATAAATAAATAAATAAAAGAAAACAATAAGAGGCAACACAGAAGGAATCATGTAGGCATTTAAACTCTTTTTTTCCGTGTTCTGTTGAGGTGTAATTTACAAAAACTGTATATATTGAAGTTTTACAATGTGATTATTTGAGAGAGAAATATGTGTTGTAAAATGAATGCCACAATCAAACTAATTAAGCTAATTAACACATCTATCACCTCACACAATTACCTTTTTTCGGGAGGGGGGGGCACTGAGAACACTTATAATCTATTCTCTTATTAACCTCTTATGCTGTAATTCCACTCCCAAGAATTCTTCATATGGGAATGATTTAACAGAAGTATAACAAAAAAGTAAAAGTATTTTATTTGCAAATTACTTCTAATAGTATAAACTGCAAATAAATAAAAAGATAGAAGGAAAATAGGCAGGAAGGAGGAAAGAAAGGAAGGGAAGGAGGGAGGGAGAAAAGGAGAAACACAGAAGGAATGAAGAATAATAGAAGTCACATAAATGTCCGATGAAAACATCCTGATATACTATATCAACAGAGTATAGTATAACATAAGCACTCATAAAGTCTCTCAAGACACAGAAGAATGTGTTTATAATATCATTGCAAAAACAGAAATGCTGTAGATATAATGGCTACAACCATAAATGCATATGCATGTGGATTTAAAACCGACTTTCACCTGTTAGAGTGAGAATTAATGTCATTAGGAAAGCAAAATTATGAAACTTTTCTCTTCACTTCAAAATATTCTTCAGTTTGCTTTTATTTCTATCTTTAAAAAATGCTTCAATTTAGAGTATATATGTTTAAATCATTTATAAAACTGCACACAAGAGGTTTTACTCTTTTAAGAAAATTATGATCATTATAACAGTTTACTTTTAAATAAATCTTCAAAGAAGAGTGTCATAATAAGATGCCAACAGCAAAAATAGTTGTTTTCAGTAAAAAGGAAAATAGATTTAAATAATGCAATTTATACAAAATTGACTTAGTTTAAAGAAGCATTTGTTCATGATAATATACAGACTATAGCATGTCTGACAGCAAAATAAAGTAGGCCATGAAACACTAACTAGCTTGAATGAATGAACGATATACCATTTTAGCTATTTTATTCAAGCTCTATCTCAACATACTGTAGATTGAAAGAAAGATTAAAGAAAAAGATTACCAGGACCTTGTGAAGAAATTCTTATACATGTGGAAGTAGAAAATGATATACAAGGATTAGCTAAACCTCATGAAATAAAAAGATTAAAATCCGGAACAGAGAAGACTACAATTAAATATATGTATACATTTGTGAAAAAAGAATCTGAGAACTCAGTGAAAACTCAGAATCCTGTCTAAATGTCCCGTTACACTCAATTATTCCTCTCTCTCTCTCTCTCTCTCTCTCTCTCTGTTTCTCTCTCTCTCTCTCTCTCTCTCTGTTTCTCTCTCTCTCTCCCCTCCCCATTACTGCTGGAGCTAATGAAACAGTTGATGGCCATGACTCTAGTTTTTCTGCTTTGATAATTTGTTTTCCAACAGCTTGTACTTCTAAGGCAAACCAAAAAATTGTAAATCTTTGAAAGACATTTTGGGTCTAATATAGAAGCAGTCCTAGTCTAGCACCTGATTGTGTACTGCATGGAGAAAAATCTGAACCTGGGTCACTATAGATCGCCTCACTAGGTAGGAAGCCAAAATCAGAGGAGGTCAAGTATTGTCAAGTTGTGTTAGCTCTGACTCCTCACAAAAGAAAGGAAATGAATAATCCTTGGGCACTCATAGTGAGCTCCATATCTTTCATATATAATATTAATTTTTCTAAACAACCACTCTTTGAGGTAGGTGTTACATTCTCCATTTCTAAGATGAGGAAACTGAGGTTCAGTTTCTTATGTTTTACAGGTTTACTTACTCATGAGGAAATAAACTGGCTCTCTCTCTTCTAATTATTTCACTTTTCTCTCCCTCTCCATTTTTGTTTTTTACTTCTTTTGCTTTGTATTAGAACACTGAAGATGTGAACAACTGAAACCATTTTAAGGAACAGAATAAGACTATTGTCCAAGAATTCAATTTCCATAGAATATATGTTAACTGAATACCTACAAATACAAGAATGCTGTATAAGAGTTTCTAACTGGGAAAAAAAAATTTGGAAGAGAATAACAAGGTACAGATGGTATAAGCCATGGGATATAGGTTGCAACATATTCTTTCTGTAGAAAAACCATATTCCAACTGTGAAATATACTCATGTTTGGAGATAGAAGGCAAAACTATACTTAAAGTCAAAGGAAGTCATTCCTCTCCCCATATTCCCTGTTATTCTTGGCAGCTGCATGGAGCAGCTGAATGGACAATATATTCCATCTGCACACAGCTGAGACATTCTGGGAAGGCACAACCTAAGTATGCTATTCCTTATTTTTTTAATTATTGAACAAAAATATAAAGAAAAGTTGCAGAAATTATTTGGAATAAATGAATGATCAACACATTATAGTCATTTATTTTCTTAATTTATTCTTTAGGAAGTAGAGCTTTTGATATTAGTACAGGTCAATGAAATGATGTAATTAAATTATGCACTTTTATATCTGATTAATTAAAATCATAGGAATAAAATGACTCTACAACCCAACCAGCTTATGTCTCTCACTTTATAGATGGCAGAAACTGAGGCCTACTGGGTTGGGGTTGAGAAAGAAGTTTGTGGAATAAGACCCTTGTCAAGGTCTAACCAAAGGCAATAGGCTACTTTCATGATTATTAACTTTGGACTAGGCCAAGTCCTTGTATTGGTCAATGGAAAGGGGCATATATGACAAAGTGTCAATTCCAAATGTAAGCACCAAAAGTCTTCATGTTTCCACTTCCAGCCTTTGCTTCTGCAATTACCATGAAAAGAACCTGTCCCTCTGGCCAGTGATCTAAAGTCTATGAAAGACCTAAGAGGCCTACCTTCTGGTCTGAATCTTGAAACAAAACTTCAGAGCTGAACCCAGACTTGATCAGACAGCCAATTCACCCCACTACCCCACCCCTGCACCAACTGACCTGTGCAGACCATGAGCGAGCTTAGCTGAGCTCTCAGCACAGCTGCCCAGCTGACCTGAAGATTTATGATGATAAATGGATTTCGTTTTAAACCAGTGTGTCTTGAGATGGTTTGTTACCCAACATCATTTTATCAATATTCAACTGAACTTTATTCAAGTAAACACATGAGTGTTGCTTGCCATAATGGAAAAATATAAAACATATACATACAGACACAGACACACAAACACACAAAGTGTGCACAAAAGAAGGAGGGGAGTGCAGCATGAGAAGAGAAAGGTCAGTGAAAATAAACCTTACATTTGCCACATGTGGGCAAGGGTAAAGCATCCAAAAACTTTAATAATTTTGGGGGGAGACTAAAATTTGCCTATTAGCACTACCCTCCTGTCTATTTTTTAGAGCTTTGTGAACTCTGTTATTCACTGGGATTTTAGGAGTCAGCATGAGTCTGTATCTAAAAAGCAACATTCCCAGTGGTTTTTGAGATAACTGGTTTCTCACTAGAAACCAGGTAAACAATTTTGAGTCAAAATTCAACTTATATATCACAATGGCCAGCTGCAATGGGCCATGATACAGGAGTACCCAAAAGAGCAACCCTCAAAACCATGATTAATATTAGATTTCTTCTGAGACTTTTCTCCCTCAGTCCCTGTAATTTTCAGATAATATGGCTCTACTCGCTTTCTCCTCAAGGACACAACTGAGTCTTTGAATATTTTTAACTTTGTTTGGGCCAATTGTACAGTTTTATTTATTACCATCACATTAATTTATAAGGGGCATGTATCATGGGATTACCAAAACATTCCTGTGCAAAGGT
>NW_007729786.1:72621-73762 GCF_000696425.1 Galeopterus variegatus | reverse complement strand
GTCACTTCTTACTTACAAACTATTTTCAGAATCATATTTGTAAAATATTTAAAATAATCTATAATAAAACCTACTATAACTAATAAGTGAATTTAGTTCCAAGATACAAAGTTATTTTTTTATTTGTACACAATTGGAAATTGAAATTATAAAAAAATGCACAATTTACAATAGCATCAAAATATGAGGTACTTAAAATAAATTTAATAAATATGTGTAAGATCTGAACAAGTGAAACAATAAAGCATTACAGAAATAAATTAAAGAGCTAAATAAATGGAGAGAGAAATCATTTCATGGATAGGAAGACTCACTATAGTTAAGAAGTCAATACTTCAAACATTTATCTGTGAATTCAGTGGAGTACCAGTTATAATCTTCACAGGCTTCTTTTGTTAAAAATTAACAAGCTAATCTAAAAGGTATAAGGAAATGCAAGGACCTAGATCAGCCAAAACAATTTTGAAAAAGAACAGAGTTGGACTCACAGTTCCTGATTTTTAGACTTTTATAAGACTACAATAATCAAGAGAGTGTGGTATTAGTATAAGAATAGAAATATCTAATAGAACAGAATAGAGGGCATAGAAATAGACACACATATATATTGTTAATTGATACTTAACATGGGTGCGATGGTTAATTTTATTTGCCAACTTGACTGAACAATAGGGTTCCTAGACATTTGGTCAAGAATTACTCTGGGTGTGTCCATGCAGGTGTTTCTGAATGAATCTGTGAATGACATTGCCATTTGAATCTGTAGACTGAGTGAATCAGTAGACTGAATAAATAGGACTGACCACCCTGATGTGGGTAAACTTCATCTAGTCAACTGAAGACTTGAATAGAACAGAAACACTGAGTTAAGAGAAAACTTTTTCTGCCTGACCACATAAGCTGCAACATCAGTCTTTTTCTGACTCAAACCGAAACATAGGTTCTTCTTGGGTCTCAAGACTGCTGACTTTCAGACTGAAACTTCACCATCAGCCCTTCTGGGGGGGCCTGCCAACTTAGATCTCAGGACTTCTTAGCCCTCAATTCCATTTGCCAATTCCTTATAATAATTCAATCTCCATCTATCTATCTAATTACCTACCTATATGTCAGACTACTGATGGTTCTTTTTCCCTGGAGA
>NW_007729786.1:67923-71935 GCF_000696425.1 Galeopterus variegatus | reverse complement strand
ATCTATCTATCTAATTACCTACCTATATGTCAGACTACTGATGGTTCTTTTTCCCTGGAGAATCCTGATTAATACAATGGGTGTCAATATAACTCAATGGCAGAAAAAATAATCTTTTCAAAAAATGTTATTGGAACAATTGGAGACCCATATGCAATATAACTGCATATTATAAACATGCATATACATAATATACACATATGTCTATGTAATAATAATTGTAATTATAATGAATATTTGCTATTATCATACATCATCATAAAAATAACCTCAAAAGAAATAAGACACAAACCTAAGAGCTAAAACTATAAAAATTTACAGAAAGAAAAAGTAGAAAATCTTTGACCTTGGATTGAGCAAGTTTTCTTAGATAACACAGATAAAGCACAAGCTATGAAAATTTTGTAAAGGTAAATTCAAACTTCATCAAAATTGAAAACTTTTTATACTCAAAAAACACCACTAAGAAAATGAAATTGCAAATCACAATCTGGGAGGCAATATTTCATAATAAATTACATATATTTGTTAAAGTACTTCTATGTAGATCCTGTAAGGAACATTTACTACTCAGTAAGATAATTAATCATTTCTTTTTAGTGGGCAAAAGATTTTAGTAGATGCTTTACCAATGAGATAAACAAATGATGAATGGACACATAAGAAGATGGTCAATATCATTACCATAAGGAGACAAGAATTAAAAGTCAAAATAATGAGGTAACCTCCATATACCCGCTAAAATTGTGAAAATTTAAAAAAGCAGACAATGCTTACATTGATAAAATTTTGCACTCTCTCCAGAAATATATGGAATTCTCATACATTCTTGATGGAAGTGCAAAATAGTGCAAAATATAAAAAAGTTTAGCAATTTCTTATAAATTTAAACAGTCAAAATACAGTCCAAACAGCCCACCTTTTTACCAGGAGGAGAAACATATTCATATAAAGACTTCTCAAATTTTCATATCAGCATTATTTAAAATAAGCCAAAAACTGGTAAATGAATAAACAAATGGTTCCATATCCATTCAACAGAACATCACAAAATGATAAAAGAGAATGAACTATTGGTATGAGAGATAAGGGATTAATCTCGAAAACATTTTGCTAAGTGAAAGAAACCAGACATTAAAGACTACTTAATATTTGATTCCGTTTTAATAAAATTCTATAAAAAGCAAAATTATAGTGACAAAAAGCATACTGATAGTTGCTAGACTGGAGGAGTAAGAAGAGGATTGGATGAAAAAGGATGATTTGGAGTGATGAAAATATTATACATTGTGATTGTGGTAGTGGTTGTAGGACTATAAATATTTGTCATAACTCATTGAATTGTACAGTTAAAACTGCTGAACTTTGTGTAGAGTATACTTTAACAATGTTGATTTTAAATATTATATTTCACTAATTTAATAATTTCCAATCTATATAACTTTCTGATGAATTAAGTAAACAAACATTTAGAAAAGAAGACTTAATAATCTTTAGTACTGCAAAGCATCTTTACATATGCTGACACTACTAATGTCCTATAATATATTTTAAGATAAATGTCCTTTTAATATATTAATTATGATTATATTTCCTATCTTTCTTTTCGCTTCCTTTCTTACAGCCAGTTAAAAGTATTTTACCAATTCATTCTTCTCAATTATTAGTGGAAACTATCTTTTATAATAACGTTTAAAGTATGTAATTAGTCTACCAATTTTTCATTCCACTATTTTGAGCATCTTAGTGAGATGTTGACATATGAAACTCTTACAAATGCAATATTTCTTTCAGTGGTAGTTAATAATGTAATGGTTTTGTTGACATAATGAAGCTTTTTAATGTTGAGAAATTTTTTATTAGAGTTATATGATTCTATGATTTTTATGATTGTAAAATAGTTACGCATTCATTGTAGAAAACAATAAGAAAAATAAAAATTGTTTATTATTCTAACTAAATATGACTGCACTTGTAGTTTTAATACATATGCATATATTAATCACATGCATAATTTCATGTACCAAATTAGGGACACTGATATTCTATGTAAGTTCTATAATTACTTTAGAAGTGAAAAATCCCCAAAGAAAAAAACCTCGGTGGAGGCTGTAGGCACACACCCACAAAGTAACTGTTTTAAGACTAAGCAACTGAAATTCAGGGATATGCTAAAGGAAAAGAATCCAAATAGACAATGTCCACATTGCCCACATTACTACGGGCCCCAAAATATTGGGATTTGCTGCTTCAATTCAAGACGTCACAAAATCCTCCTCCTTAAAGTAACTGGACTACCTAGTAGCTAAATGTAATCTTTACTCCTAATTTATATAGATTTTATGTGGGACTAAGCCAGTGGGAAAATTGGATATTTTATGTGTTACTTTCCTACTAAAAACTACACAGGATTAAGGACCTAAAGGATCAGTAAAATACAATGAAAATATGTTTCCCATAATTTATGCATTAGCTTTCTATTGCTACTATAACAAATTATCACAGGCTTAGTAGTTTAAAACAACATAAATTTATCATCTGACAGTTCTGTAGGTCAGAAGATTAGTAGGTCTCATGAAGGTAAAATTAATGTATCAGCAAGGCTGTGTTCCTTTTTGAAGGCTGTAATGGAGAATTGTTTCATTTCCTGCTCATTCAGGTTGTTGGCAGAATTAACTTCTTTGCAGTTGTAGGACTGAGGTCCCATTTCCTAGATTCAGGTGAGGGCCATTCCCAGCTGTTCCAGTTAGCCTGCATCTTTCAGCTTGTGGCCCCTTCCCTCCATCTTCAGAGCCAGCAATAGTGGGTCACAACCCTCTTATGCTTTGAAATGTTCCTTTTTCTATCTCTTCTCTCTCTATTCTGCCTTCCTTTTTTCTCCTTTAAGGGCCATGTTATTACAATGGGAATGCCCACATAACCCAGGATAGTCTCCCTATTTTACAGTCTGCTAATTAGCAATCTTAATTCTATTTGCCACCTTAATTCCCTTTTATCATTTAATGTAACATATTCACAGGCATAACGTAAGAGGGAGAAGATCATAGGTGCCCAAATCCTACCTAGTACAATTCCTATGCATGGTATTCCAATTGTCACTTCAGTAGGTATGAGAATTACTGGGAATGTGCTTAATATGCAGATTCCTGTAAAGAAATTCAAGATTATATAGGTCTTTAGTATGGTCCATCAATCTCCATTTTAAACACATCCTTGGTCATTCTAACCCAGGTTGAAAATAGATCACACTTTCTGTTTATACAGCGTTAGTTTTGAGGTCAGGTAGATATGAATGACAAACCAGTTTATTTATCAACTCATCAAATACTATTGAACACCTGCCATACATCAGACACTGTTAGAAGTTAAGTGCTTCTGGGAATCAACTCTGAACACATAAAACCTCTGCGATCATGAAGCCTACATTTCAGTGTGTGGAGACATGTGATAAACAAATAAGTAGGTCAAATATGTAGAATATTAGATAACGATGAACAATAAGGAGAAAGACATGGCAAAAGAAGAATAATAGGTAATGCCAGTGTTGGCATGAGAAGAAATGAACTTTTTAAAACTGAGAGTTGGGGTAAACCTTGCTGAGATGGGTGAAAATCTAAAAGAAATCAGAAAGTCAGCCAGGTGTATCACTGAGGCAAGAGAAGTCTGGGCAGATGAAAGAGCTGATGCAAAGTCTCAGAGTGTCTGGCATGTTCAAGGATAAACAATAAACAGACTGGTGTGGACGCTACCAACGAGATAACAGAGGAATGTAAGTGGGCGTATGTTTTGATGTATGTGATGAATAAACTGTAGAAAATCAAGGCGGAAGCAGTGAGATTGATTAGAAGGCTATGATAATAGTCCACTCAAGAGGTGGTGACTAGACTGGTCATGAAGAAATAGAAAAAGTGGCTGAATCTGGATACATACAGGTACATTCAGAGAACCATCATGTCTTACAAATGGAGTGAAAATTAGGACAGCTCTAATTGTTGGCTTAGTAGCTAGGAGG
>NW_007729786.1:57703-67577 GCF_000696425.1 Galeopterus variegatus | reverse complement strand
AAAAAAAAAAAAGAAGGAGGAAGAGATTCTTATTAGACACCCAAGTGGACTGGCCAAACAGCCAGTTGGATATATAAGCTTAAGTTTCAGGGGAAATCTAGAATAGAGATATAAAATGGTGAGCAACCAGTTTATAGATGGCCTTTAAAGCCAGAAGATGGACTGATATCACTAATGGAATGAGTGTGAACAGAGAAGAGGTCCAAGGGCTAAGCTTTGGTTACAAGAAGCCAGCAAGGAAGACTAACAACATGCAATAAATGAGATTGGAGGAAAACCAGGTGAATGTGATGGGAACTCAGGGTACAAGGAATGATCAGCTGTGGAAAAATGTCACTGATGGGCCAAGAAGAATTTTGAGAACTGGCCACTAAGGTTATTGATATGCTAGTCATTGGTGACTTTGATGACAGCAGTTTCAGTGGCTTATTGGAAACAAACAATGAATAGAGTGGATTCAAGTAGATCTACCACTTATAAATTACATCTTGGGATGGTTTTTGAATCTCTCTGTGTGTCATTTTCCATGTCTGTAAAACAAAATAATTATGCTTCCATTATAGAGTTGTTGAGAAGAGCAAATGAAGTTATAAGCTTATAAAATATCTCCTAAA
Source organism: Galeopterus variegatus (assembly GCF_000696425.1). Classification (NCBI taxonomy): domain Eukaryota; kingdom Metazoa; phylum Chordata; class Mammalia; order Dermoptera; family Cynocephalidae; genus Galeopterus; species Galeopterus variegatus. Next base: position 66,963 of record NW_007729786.1, on the reverse strand, counting down.
ATGTATGGCACATAGTGCAAAGAAACCATTAGTTTCTTTCCCCTTCTATTCTTGTCTGATGTTTCAGTGTAATAAATAACTGTCTTCTATATTTACTTGGAATAAACTATGGAATAAACAGAAACACTGTGTAATCCAGAAGGCAGGCGGTGTTACCCTGCACCTTAAGACACCTTCAGCTTTGACTTTGACTTGTAAAAAATGCAGTGACCTCCGGTAGACAAAGGTCCTGAATAAACATTTTCAAAAGAAAACATACAAATGGCCAACAGGCATGTACCCTGCACCTTAAGACACCTTCAGCTTTGACTTTGACTTGTAAAAAATGCAGTGACCTCCAGTAGACAAAAGTCCTGAATAAACATTTTCAAAAGAAAACTTACAAATGGCCAACAGGTATACGAGAAAATGCTCAACATCACTAACCTTTAGGAAAATGAAAATTAAAACATGGTATGATATCATCTCATCTCAATTAGAATGACTACTATCAAAAAGGCAAAAGATAACAAGTGTTGGCAAGGATGCATAGAAAAGAGAACCCTGCACACCGTTGGTGGGAATGTAAATTAGAACAACCATTATGGAAACAGTATGGAGTTTCCTCAAAAAATTAGGAGTAGAACAACCATATGATTCAGCAATCCTACTACTGGGTATATATTCAAAGCATATGAAATAAGTATGTCTAAGAGATACCTGTACTCCCATGTTTATTGCAACCTTATTCACAATAGTCAAGTATGGAATCAACCTAAGTGTCCATCAACAGATAAATGGATAAAGCAACTGGGGCATATACACACAATGGAATACTATTTAGCCTTACAAACAAAATCTTGTCATTTGTGACAACATGGATAACAAACAACATGAATGAAACTGGAGGACGTTATGTTAAGTGAAATATGGCAGGTATAGTAAGACAAATGCTACATGACTTCACTTTTATGTAAAATCAAAAAAAGCTCATCTCATAGAAGCAAACAATAGAACAGTGATTACCATGGGCTGCAGGAAGATGGGGGTTGGAGAAATGTAGGTAAAAGACTACAAAATTTCTGTTAGACTGAGAAATGATTTATTGAAAAGCATGACGACTATAGTCACCAATAATAAATTATATACTTGAAGATTGCTAGGAGAGTAGATTTTAAGTGTTCTTGACACAAAATTAAGTATGTGAAGTAACATATATGTTAATTAGCTTAATTTAGCCACCTCACAATGTATATATATATATATCAAAACATCATGTTGTATGTCATAAATATATGAAATCTTTGTCAACTAAAAAATGAAATAAATAAAATGCTGTGACCTCAGAAGAATTTATGCTAATTCCTGAGGGTACACATTCTCAGAGCTATGGCTAGCTCTGATTAGTTCACTTGATGAATGATTCTACTTTCTGTATCAGTTGAGAATTTATCTGGCTGCAAAAAACAAATAATGGTTTAACATTATAGGTGTTTGTTTATTTCAACTCATAAACAATTCAAAAGTACAAAGTTCAGGGCTGGTTTAGCACCTCTGTGATTCCCTAGAGGCCTTACATTTATTCATATTTATACTCTGTCACCTTTTGCATGCAGGCCTTTGTCCTTATGGCTCTATAATTGGGAAGATAAAGGGGAATAGGAAAGGGGACCGGCAGTGTGAATAGTTTGGGAGTAATAAGTCCATAGCGTGGGCCACCATGATCCAGATATAAATCCAGATGTAGAATCCCGACTTTTTTCTTGATTCACACACACGTGCATGAAAACACACACACACACCACTCACACGAGGCATTGTATTGTGTAGCAGAATTTACTAAAGGGCTAGGAGAGAAGTAGTGAGATTATACTGCAGAAATGCATACTATTTAAAACACATTATTGTAACAGCCTGAACAAAAGTGACTGCATTTTGTTAAGGCTTTGAATTTAAAAACTTGTTCTCTCCTGTAACCCAAACCACACAGCCTGCAGATAATTGCCAAAACACAATGACTCTTGCTCTCACATTGTATGCAAATAATTAGATAAAAAAATTAACAACCCAAATGGCCATTCTTTACCAGCTTACTGACCTGATGCTATTTGAGAATAACAGGAACTGAGCCCATGGAGAATGAAGTACCACACTGGTCACCTCCGACCCAGAAAGTTCCTTGACGATTGTCTGAAGCACTTGAGCATTCAGGCATGTTTGCCTCCTCCCTGCCTAGATCGCCATGAATCAGCTCCCCCTACCACCTGTCCCTATAAAACCCTGTGGCAAGTCTGGGAAAAGTAGAGATGGTCTTTGAGACCTAAGTCCACCATTTCCCCAGTCTTCTGGCTTCCTGGTTGAAGGTTGCCTTTCCTTACGCCAACACTTGTCTCTCAATTATTGGTTATTGAGCAGCAAGCACAGACCTTTTGGGGTTTTGTAACATTGTCATATATTTCAGTTCATAAAAGTTTATTATCACTTCTGCTATGTTCTCACCCATTTCCTTTATTTTCTGCTTTTCTCATTAGCCAAGCAAATTACCAAGAAATTGCCTCCTGTCACAATGGATAGCCCAGGAGCCATTCTTATTTGCTCTCATGCAACTTCTAGAAATTGTTTTCTTTATTTGCATTTGTTTTCAATATTCTCAGCAAGAAATACTAGTATTCAAGTAATAAATAAAGTGGTTGTTAGAAAGATTTGTTCATTGGGGACATATGGACCTATTACAAAAATGAAGATCATCAAGTGATTTTGAAAACTAAGTTCCAGGTCTATAAATCAACTAGAAGATAGAAAAATATACCCTCTCATTTTTAACAACTCTCTCCTGAAAGCTGTTACTGAGTGGCCATGAGTAGCCAGTTTCTCAAAGTATGGCATGTATATGACTAGTGGCACATAAAAATATATTTTTTCTTTTAATAGTGATGTATTTATTTTAATATGTATGAGAGAAAAAAACATAGCACAGCAAACCCATTATTTTATGAATATTGTTGTTGAAGCATAAGCTAAACAAAAACAGTAAATTTAAAGAAAAATATTGATTAAATAATAGTACTGATGGAATTCCAGGATAACAAAACTATAAAAGTAGAATGTGAAAAGTAGTATGGAAAATCTGGAAAACATTACATTAAACCATTCAAGATTCCCTTCCTCAGTCATCCAGGAAGTCAACTTTGAGGTGCCCAGGCCATTGCCAAGTCAACAAATTTCAAATTAGTCTGTGATCCCGCGATACAGAGGTGCAGAATCCAAGACAGTGACGTAGGAAGTCACTGAATAAACTCAAGAGGGAGCACATTAGCTTTAAGGACATGGAAACTGGCTCTTTGCTCATAGGAGCCAGGAGAGAGTTTAAACAGCAATTTGTCCCAAAAAGCCTTTGCTGCCTCCTGTCTGCACTTCCCTTATATATCAGTCCCTCTGAGGTCAGAGGATTCTTTCTCTGTCTCTGACCAGGTATAGTGCAATTGGTTTTAATGAGCAGGGTTATGTCCTCCAAGGACTGGAGTCAGGAGGGAGGTCCATATTCCTTGGGAGCTGGGAGTTTGGGCAGAGAGGCAGAGCTGGAAGTCCTTTTTTTCTCTTGTAGCAGTATTCATCCAATAGTAGCCCAGGGCAAGATTTCAGGGACGCTGACACCCTACATGCTATAATTACTTCAAACAAACAACTGCTAGTTGCCCCTGACATACTCAAACACAGGGACAATGTTAACTATTTCACTTCTCACGTGACCCACTTGAGAAGTTATTTGCACTTCTGTTAATGATCATTTTCAAAGCTCAAAAGTATTAAAAGTTTCAGGTACTAATGGGTACAAAACTACGCTATCTACCCTAAATGAATGATTGTGCAATATATGCATGTATTGAAACAACATACTGCACCCCACAAATATGTACAAATAAATGTTAAAATAATAAAAAATAAATAAAAGCTTGAGGTACAGTGATATCAAATTCACTGTAACTAAGTAACTTCTGAAAGTTAGGCTCCTTTAGCAAAAATCTTGAAACACCTGCTTCAATGCAAACTTGAAGCTATGTATATGTTATATCAAGAAAGGAGCACATTTTTCATAGCCTTAAGGATTATGTGCTTGAATTCTCTTGGAAGCACTTTTAAATTATCTGGACTAATCCTCATGATTAGAATTTAGTGGCTCACTATACAGCGAGGCTCACTGCAGATTGCTGAAGCCAATACATGGAATAGAAATGTACCTAACCTATGCAGAAAGTGCAGGTTCCTCTGAAAAGAATCTATGATTGAAGGAATAAAGAAATACTGTATATCTGGTCATTTTCCCCAATACCTCAGCCCCTATGACTGCCAGCTCTAATCATGTCTTTATGGAAATTGTCTACTGGAAAACTACTGGGATTTTTGTTCTGCAATCTCATCTGATACCATTACTTGCAAACATACAGAAGTAAATTAGCTTCCTTTTCTGATTTCCTACCTGGCTGATTTAGATCTATAACTAACTGCAACGAATCTAAAATTTAAAATCAAAAATACCTTCACGCAGGCCAGCTCCACCAATAACAGAAAAATCTCCTTATTGCAGCCAAGGAGTGAAATTTGTACTAATGACTGGCAATGAGTGAATTTTAATTAAATATGTATGTGTGTGTGTATGTGTGTGTGTGCATGTACACACCTATGTGCACCCCAGATAGCCTCCATTTCCTCATTCAAGCAACTGTCCACCTATCTCCTTCTTGCTCTCCGCCTTCAGAGTCTGACTTGCATTGGCTACATCAATGGATTTCAATACTCTGGCCTCCATTTGCATCTACCCAACTGGTTACCTTAACAGTTGCTCAAAAGGAGCAGAAGTGTAAAATCATGGTATCTATTCCACTAGCTGTTTCATTTCAAGTAATCCATGTCTCTTGATCAAAGGTCTTTGTTCTTATCAAGATTAACATATTAGTTGACTCTGTCCATGGTCCTGTGAGAATTTCTTCCAATTTTTCCTTTAGGACTAGGGCAGGGAGATGGGAGATGGTCACAGAGGTTGTGATCTTTAAGATGCACCTGAAGTCTGACAGATTTTTGCTTGCCTCCTAAGGAACAGTGAGAAGGAGACATAAAGGGAAAGACAGTGCCTCCCCATGACAAGTTTCCAGATGTCAGTGGAAAAGAGAATACCAGCTGTCAGAAAAATAGGAGAATTTTTTCCTCCTGAAGCATTCATTACAGACGGGAGATAAACGATTACCAAGATGACTGCCAGCAAAACTTCTATTGGTTGCCCAGCATCAAACATCATCTATGTTCTAGCTTTCAGGAAAGCAGAAATTTCCCTACATAAGAGTTTTCAGCAGCTTTATGTGATTTTTATGATGCTAAACATTGACCTGAAGAAAGTAAGCATTCAGTAAAATTTTACTTATTTTAAAGTAATCTATGCATTATATTGCTTCTTTCTTAATTAAATCTTTTTTATAACCATGCATTGTGTTTGCTTGGCTTCCATGGCCTAAATTTATATTCATCCCAATGGACCCAGCTTCTTTGGATTCACATTTCACATAATTTAATATTATAGAGATCTCCAAATTCAAAAATAAATAAATAAATAAATAAGTGTTCTACAAATTGATTTCTGGGTAAAATCCAGGAGTACAACAAAAACTTTAACATTTCAAGATACAAGAATGACCCAATTCATTGAAAATGGTGGTTCTAAAACCACATATCTGGGAGCCCTGAAGGTAGGTAATGTAATGGGATGTTAGGAACCTGGCTTTGGGTCAGGGTTGTTAGGCAGACACGGCTCCAGCTTAACTTTGCCAGTTACTGGCTGTGTGACCGTTGGCAAGTTACTGACCCTCAAAAATCCTGCTTATCATCTGTAAAATAAGGAAATCTGTACATGAAGACAATAATACCTACCCCACAGTGTCATTGCACTGATAACATGAAAGAAAATGCAGGCAAACTGAGCATAGTACCTGGCACAGAATAGAAGTTCAATAAATTATATTATTATTTACTGGAGATGCCTTAAAAGGAGAGTCAGGAAATAAGTTAGTGAAATCGGGATACTCCACCCTACTTTCCAAAGCAGTTTTGCTATTGTCTAGTTTCTGTTTGGGGTTTTCAGGTAAGATTCTATTTGAATCTTTTTTTGAAATGTTTTTACTATGTAAAACATATATGTGTGTGTGTATGAAAAACAATACCCTAAGAAAATAATAACCAATTCTTTGAGTATTTGTCAGATTCTAGGCATTTTTCTAAGTGCTTTCTGTGCATTACTTAATGTAATTTTCACAACAAATTCTGTGGGAGGTACAATTATCTATATTTTATGGAAGAGCAAAATGAGGCACAGAGAAGCTAGACAATTTGATCAAGTCTATTCAGCAACTAACATGAAGAGACAGGATTTGATCTCAGGAATACTAACTAGCACTTGAGCCCACACACTTAGCCCCACCTCTGTACTGCCTTTCTGAGTATAAAAAATTCTCTATAGACACCAAATGCCACTTTCCCCCTCGTGTTTTGAAAGGAGCAATTAGATTATTCACTTCAACATTGTCTAAAATGGGATATGGACTGAAAACCCAGGAACAAACCAGGGCAGTTAAAAAAGATTCCAGAAGCCTATAAACATGTAAAATGCTACCAATTATCCAAGTGAAAAGTTTAAACTTTAAAGTCAAGCAAACCTGGTTCAAATGCAAGGTCTGTCCACAGTAGCTGAATATTCTGTATTAGAACTCTTCAGGCAGCCATTGACAAAAACTCAGCTTTTTACTGGCATAAAGATTTAGTGGCTGATTGAAAAGATTCTGGATGCCTCACAAAACACAGAAGGCAAGCCAAGGGACCTCAGGAATTGGAACAGAGGACTCAGTACCTAGAGAACTTTTTTTTTCCTCTCCTCCTTACATCATTTCCTTGTGTTCTCTCCCTTCCTCCTGTGGCACAGATGTAGCTGCCCTCATCTCTGGGATGTCACCCGCAGCACCGATGTTCAAAAGTACAGAAGGAATCTCCACTGCCAGCTCCATCACAAAATACAGAAAAGTGACTCCGATTGCCCCAAGTGGAGCCATCTCCCTTCCCTTCCTACCCAGTTACTCAAATCACCATGACTGATGATGTCCACTCCTGTTTTCAGACAGAGGAGGGTTATCACCGGAAGAACTAGAAAAATAAGACTTTAGCAAGTAGACAAGAACCATAGTTATCAGAGGGACTCAAGTTGTTATCTGAAAAGTTAGGCAATTTTATTCACCCCATTGGCTTATAATAATGTAAGTTGAGTAATGCATGGAAAGCAACTGGCACACCGTAGATGCCAGTGAATAACTGTGAGATTCCTCAACTTCTATAGCCCTTCCTCCAAGTCTTGGGAAGCTGCTGACACAGGACAGGAAGAACTAGATGACAAGTAGTGTGAGTATGTGCACGTGTGTGTGTGTGTGTGTTAACAAAGAGGGGGTGGGGAGTGGGCTTGCCTCTCTCACTTTGCTCCTTCATCTTGTTTTGACCCCGTCTTAAATATCATGTAATCTATGGTGAAAGTGGGAATAGAACAAGGTGTCTTTTCTTTTTGCAGCTTTACTTCATGCCTCCTATCTGTACTTCCATAACATTTTATAATTGCTCTAGGCTTCATCGTGCTGATTATAGTTGATAGTTTGCATGTCTTTCTCTCCCTGTAAAATGCAAAGTCTTAAATGCAGGAAGTATGTGTTATTCATCTCTGCACTTCTAGAATCCAATGTTTGTGCAAGGTATGTGCCTAATAAAATGAATGAATGATAGAGTTTAGAGGGTGTGGCGCTTATGACCATGATAATGTTTTTGTTGCACTGTTTATATGTTATACATAATCATCATCATCAAAATAATAGCATGTATCCTTCATTAAGAACTTACTCTGATACAGGCATGGTGCCTAAATGCTTTGAATGTCCCATCTCCTTTAATCCTCCAATGCTTCTATACGTTTTGTAGTATTATTTCCTCACCTTTCCATTCTCTCTCCCTCCTGCATTTCGTAAATATAGAAAGTGGGAGTTGAAGATGTCAAATAAATGAACATTAATGAGATCGAGTAATCTTTCTTGGTTACCCAAATTAATAAGTATCAGAATCATTACTATTTTGCTGTTTTATACATGGTTTTTTTCTGAAAGTCGTATAGTCACTTAGACAAATGTGCATAGGAAGCAGTGCATGATGCTGGAACTTCACTGTTGAGCATCACCGGCATGCATTGATCTGAGAGCGTCTGTCAGGATCAGGTGGCTCTATTCTGCCCTGACAGGGCCTGTGTGGATATCCAAGGACTGCAAATTACCTGTCGTGCTTGCTGTACCTCACAGTTATTATCCTGTACTTTGTAGAGAAATACACATTTTTATAAAAGTTCTTTTCTCCTGCTCTCTTAGCTTCCTCCTAGGAAACGCTCCTAAACTTATGTCATGCAGCCTGTCTTGCGGCATTTTGCTCAGGAGCCTTACAACCCAATACAGCCAATTAGTGTGGCTGAGGAAGAAGGTAAAGGAAGCCTGCTTTAGGAGTGAATGTCTGCTGATCGCTGAAATAAGTGCAGAATGAGCCTAAAGGCTCTAATGTTCCTGTTCTCCTCCAAACATATTTTTTTTTCTGACAGTCAACTTCCACAAACAAAACTCCAATGGAGTGATACAGATCAACGTGAATTCCACATATTTTCAATTGTAATAAGAAATACTCTTCTTGATGAAAATGTTTGAACCTCTGATCCATGACACTTCTTCACAGTAGGATACCCAGGAAGGCAGATCTTTCCTTAGAAGGTAACATGAATGTCCAGAATTAGAATGACCCATTAAATTAAATGGATGTCGGAGATTTGCCTCAAGCCAGAAAGCACCAATCATCTTCTGAACTCTGAACTGAAAAATGCACGTGTGTGGGGGGAAGGGGTGTCTTTTATTTTTTCAACTACTTCTGCAGAATTGGATTGCACTGCAAAATTTCTTCTTTGTACTCTATTTTTCTAAGATGACCACCTCCCTTCTATTAACCCTGCTCCTCCACACTTGCGGTATTCTATCGTGGGTCTCACAACAGCTTACTAGTGGCTTTTTTACCATGCAGCCCGCGGTAAGAAATATGTTTTATATTTAGGTACATCCACGTTATACGTCACTAAAATAGAAAAAAAATCTTTCAAATAATATTATCTACTGTATGTACTATGTTCTCTTATATTGTGTTTCATTTTTTTTTTTTTTTTTTTTTTTTTTTTT